>NC_139698.1:24636606-24674106 GCF_964188405.1 Protomyctophum parallelum | reverse complement strand
GTTGAGCTGATGTCATGATGCCAGAACGTGCAGTGCCGTTGAATGTGATTAGGTTAACACACACACACACACACACACACACACACACACACACACACACACACACACACACGCTACTACTAATACTATCAAGAGTTTTTTGTTTTTTTTAATTTTCTTTGTGGCTCACTGCCAGACTGGATTACCAGCCAAGGTGCCAACTTAACCACATCAACAGCATCTCTCTGCTGGGCATAATCATTGTGGCCTAGACAGAAGCTTTCGAAATCTTGGAGGTAGACGATGAAGGTGTACTGGGTGGATTGGAATTCTAGACTCGGGAACCAACCTGCGTTGGTGGGGTGCCGACCTCGGCTGTGTGGGCCCAGAAACTAAAGGAAAAAGAAAGTAGTCGAGCACTCCAGTCTCTCTGCAAAAAAAATCATTTGGGCTATTGCCAACGTTTCGACAGTACTGCATGTCTTTATCACAGCAAATAATGCCCTTTATTCGCCCTGATTAACCCATTTTGACCTGAAATCAGATTCTAAAAATGTCTGTTTGAAAATGACAGTTTTCTGAAAAAGCTATGTTTCTATGTCAGTCGTTCGGTGGCGCGCTACAAGCTTGTAGGTCTGCTATTTTTCAATAGCTAAAGCATAACACAATGCTAACACCAAAAGGGGTTCCCGCCCAGAATGGGTGAAGTTGTAGAACCAAGTTGAAACGTTGGCAGTTGCTCCAACAAATATTTGCCTTAGTGCGCCGGTTCCCAAACGGTGTGCCAACTTAACCACATCATCAGCATCTCTCTGCTGGGCATAATCATTGTGGCCAAAATCTGCCAAAAAAATAGGTGAACATGAATTCACCCGAAGCTAGCGGATCCACAACACTCACATGACGTGCTGTGAGTTTCTAGATAATGCTGGGTTTTTTTTGCTGTTTTTGCCCTAGACTTTAGAGGATAAAAATATGCTGTTTTTAAGTGAATATATTTGGTGTAGATGGGGGGGGGGGGGGGGGGGGGGGGGAAATGAGGGGACAAAATACAGACCCCTGCGGGACTCCAATCAGATTTTGTGACAACTGCACATTGCAATCGTATACAGTATCTATGTAGTGTACTACATACAACTATACAAAAAGGTTTAAATATTTTAATATATCAGTACTTTGTGCACATTCTACACCCTACATTTCTTTTTACCACTTTCAAACTGCCGTTCCTATTTTGGGCAAGTCATTATAGATTTTTTTTTTATTTTATTAATTGTCATTGCAATGCTTTGTGAGCTTGTACTTGGTGTGCTTTGGGCACCATACGTTTTGAAAACCATAGTGTATCCAAAACCCAGCCCTGTGAACACACAGGTCTAGCAAAAAGCCCACACACTGCGCCTGTCATTCTCACCATGCAAGATGTAGTTTTTTTCTTTTGTTAGCATTTGTTAGTGTTTGATCAAGCTTTACACACTTGTACTTGGAAGGGCTGTGATTTTCATAAGCTATGTACTCACAATAGAACATTTAGGATTTACATTCCAGATCACCCAGTTCCCCTTTTATTTTTGATTCTCACAAAAGGACCACAGACACAGATGTAACTGTAGAAAGTGTGTAATCTCTTTTTCTCTCCATTTTCATGGTGTTGAAATGTAATTAATGAGGTGTTTATCCAAGCCTAAAACGTCTCGATCACACAGGAAAAGCCGGCATTACCCATTCAGAGATGTGACAGTGATATTTATGTTATATCATGCAAGAGCTACTGTACATTCAATTAGTTCTATTGTTAGTTCTATACGTGAGTACAAGACGGAAAACACCAGTTATTGCTGCCATCAGAAGTGCATCAATTGTCCATTTGATGATAAATGATACAGAGAGATCAGATTGCATGTGAAGCCATTGGATCATGTTTTGAAGCATTTCTGAACCAGTTTACCATCTGTTTTCTTGTATCAACCTTGTGTGTTTGATTGCATTCAAAACACATCATTTGAATACGGTAAAGTGGCGCTCTTGGATACTACCCATGACCCAGCACGGTATTTATACAGTTCCACAAAATATCCTGTCATTGCAGAGATTCCAAACTATCTATTATCTATTTAAATGGGAAAATTACAGCCGGCGACTGGAACTCGCCCCTCCACCTCCAGCCTCTAACCCCTTTATCTGAAGAACCACGTCGACTGTATAGAGCTCACAGACCAATTATAAACTAGTAAAATAAGATGCGCTAAAAGCCAGTGTTCACGCTGTGGCTTGTCTCTTTTCATTAGGCCCACCTTTTTGCTCAATTACCGCTGGCTGTGCCGATTCTGCTGCTGTGTGGCAAGCTGCCAAAGCCATCAACTGTGCTGCCGATAAACATTAACATTACCGCACTCAACCAGAGGCCAAAAAGAAGTCTGTTCATCCCCCCCCCCCAGTGTATTTTGTGTTCTTTTTACCTGACCTAGACGGAAGCTTTCAATCTTGGAGGTACTGTAGACAATAAAGGTGGGGGAGTGGATCGTGTCTTCTGGCACGATTGGAATTCTAGACTCGGGAACCAACCTGCGTTGGTTGGGGTGCTGACCTCGGCTGTGTGGGCCCAGAAAGTAGTCGAGCACTCCAGTCTCTCTGCAAAAAAAATAATTTGGGCTATTGCCAACGTTTCGACAGTACTGCATGTCTTCTTCACAGCAAATAATGCCCTTTATTCGCCCTGATGTTTTCACATCCAGGCTGCAGTGTGCATGCGACTAGTTTATTTTCCCTTCAAAGTACAGTGGTCCTATTGTAGTGGCAATTAATGGTTGCACTATACAATCGTCAACTTGCTCCAGTCAGTGTCTCTGGTGTACGACCAAAGGAGAGAATTCCTCGGCACAACGGAATGAGTCAGAATCACACATTACTGCTGTTGTGTCACCATATATATATCTGTGGTGTTTCTCTGACTTTTTGATTGCATTGTCTGGACTCTGTATTGAGTTTCTCTCTCTCTCTCTCTCTCTCTCTCTCTCCCCTGTGGCGTGTGATCATATGGCTGGGGTTATTTATCGGTGTATTACCCACAGTGTCCAGATGCTGCTCTCTACTCGTTTATCGTGCACATGGCCCGCACTGGCGTTGATATATGGAGCTGATATATGGAGCTGTAACACTTGCGTGTATCGCTACAGCGTTGCCTATACGTGCTTCCACACTGTCTAGCTGTGTGTGTGTGTGTGTATGATGAACGAGGGAGTGTGCGGTTTACAGACCTGTGTGTTTATGTATGTTGATGAAAGAGAGTTACAAAAAAAGCAAGGATAATGTGATGTGTGTTTTGTGCATGTTCTAACAGGGGTTCTCAACTCGCAAGACATGGCCAAAGCATTCCCTGGGTCCCCAGCCAAAAAAACGTTGAAAACCCCTGTTACTTTAGGCAGTGTGTGTGTGGGGGTGTGTGTGGTGTAATGCTTCATGGCGCTGCTGTCCTCCAGGCTCCCTCTACTGCCCGATTGTTATTCATTAGCTGCCGTTTGTGGGCGGCTGGCTAGAGTGTGTAGTACTGTACATGTGTGTGTGTGTGTGTCCTCTGCTTGGCCATATTTGTTTTTTACTATACTAAATAAACTGGAACTGATTTTTGTGCACTATAATATTATTGTTGGTGTTGGTTAAGTGCAGTACTGTATAGAATGTTCTCTCTCTACCCCTCTTTCTCTCTCATAACACACATGCACACATGCACGCACGCACATACACACTCGCATACATCAGAGTCAGACACGGCTGTCTGTAACCTTTCCCAGTCTTCAGTGTCCTTGGTTTCATTGTTCTACAAGTTGCCTTTGTGGGGGTTTGGCTTACGTGTGTGTGTACACTTAAACACATGTACATGTTTTCGCTTTCCTTCTATGTGGGTGTATTTATTGATGTGGCGTACATGTATGTGTGTTTGCGTGAGAGCTCACCCTTTCATACATAAGTCTATTGTGTGTGCCAGCAGTAAGTGCATGATGGTCATGACTCATGCGCGCACGGTCGCACTCACGCACGCACGCACGCAAGCAAGCATGCAATTGAAGGGGGCGAAGGAGCCAGCCTGCACTGCGTTTACATTCAGTGCGTGTGTATGTTGAGTGTGCATGTGTGTGTGTGAGAGTGACTGCGGAAAGTATCGAGCGGGAAACTGGTCTGTGTTTGTGCATTTCTCTTACGTGCGTGCGTGCGTGTGTACTGTAGGCTGCAGTGTACTTGTCTCTGTGCAACGAGCCGGGCCTCGTATTAAGCAGGTTGGCCTGCAGGCAGAATTCACTAACACTTGACCTGGTTCACTGATTCATTTATGTGGATGGAGAGCGAACGAGGGAGGGGGAGGAGGACACAAGTGTTTAGGGGTTGTTGAGAGAAGAGTGCAGATGAAAAGCAAAAGGGGGGGGGGGGGGTAGGGGGGGGATGGAGTGAGACGGAGAGAGAGAACAGCTGGGAAAGCTGGCGGCAAGAGCTGTAGGAGAGAGATGATGGTGTCTGTCTTAATTCTGACTCTCTCCCCCTCGTCCTCCCGTTCTCCATAACATTCTGTCACTGTCTAAACCGCTTTCTCCCCGTTTCTGTCTTTCTCTCCCACTCTCCTATAGCGTCTTTTTCCCACTCCCCTACTGTCTTTTTAATGACTGTCACTCATATCTCTCCTGCTGTCTTGGCATCCTCCTCCTCTCTCTCTCTCTCTCTCTCTCTCTCTCTGCACCCCCTCTCTCTCTCTCTCCCTCTCACACGTGTTGCTAAAGCGATATACATTCAAAGGGGTTGCATGAAACAATTAAAACCAAAAATGCATTGTTCTCTCCATCTCTCTCTCCTCAGTCAGTCGATTGTCATTGCTCAGTTGTGCAGGTCAGTCGTAACTTTAACATGAAACATCCTACAACATCTTGCTTTATGTTGAAATGTTGCTGCTTGTTCACTCGCCAATTACTGCTCCACCACCATGTACTGTACAGCATGTGGGTGGGTTTGTGTGAGTGTGTACGTACGTGCGTGCGCGTGCGTGTGCATAATGTGCCCCCTCTTGGCTCTGTTTATGTGCATGTCCATTTCTGTATTGAGGTGTGTGTGTGTGTGTGTGTGTGTGTGTGAGAGAGTTCACGGAGGTCCTGTGTGCTCCATCTTTATTGATGGTGTGTTATTTCACTGTGGGCAGTCTTCAGGCGATTCCTGGAAATATTTTATATATCAATATCAATATCTATATAAAATTTATATTTTATAATATATTTATTTGTGATTTAATTTAAACAAAAACCCCAGTCACCACCAGCACACGTATGGAATCCCATTAGTAAGTTTAGTTATTTTGTTTTTGTTTCTCACAGTTGCATATTTATATAGTTTGTGCTCAGAATTCTGAGATGGGCAATTGGGAGAAAAACAACATCTCAGTATTCAGAGATGTCACAATTGCGCAAAGGAATCTCAGAAAACAAGTCAATATTGTGATTCAAGTCCTTTTGTTTTTGGCATTTTGAGCATAGCGGTGAGTTTTAATCTCGCAAGAATACAGCTCATTGAGATAAAAAAATGCATTTATGTGGACAGACAATAATGCTCTCGGTGCAGTATACTGTCAGTAACGGTATACTGCACCCCACCTACAGTACAATATTTATTCAGTATTCTTCTCTGCCCTTGCCCTCCCTCTGCCTTGCTCGCTCGCTTCCTCCTGCCCTCATTCCACTCTGTGTTCCGCTCCTCTACAGGCCATTTGTCTTTTCATAGCTTAAAGTAGTTGCTAGGTCTATGAAAGAAAACTCTATCGGAGAAAGTCGATACTTTCATTAAGTTGATTGTTTTAAGTCGGCAACATGCTTTGTCATCTCTCTCTCTCTCTCTCTGTCTGTCTTCCCCTTTCCTCTCCTCTTCTATCTCTGGGTCTATCCGTCTATTTATCCATCTGCCGCAGTTCTATCTATCTCCGTCTGCCTCTAACTAGTGCAATTTTCCCTTTCTATCTCATCTCTCGTTCCTTTCCGTCTTCTGCATCCCCCTCTCTCCCTCCACGTTTGCAGAGATTGTCTATTACTTGTTATGAAGGAAGCGTTTTTATATTGCAGCCTCTGTCTCTAACTTAATGTAGTGCCACTGCCAGCTCAGCCACTTAAGTCGCTCCGCAAAGTGATCGGTGGTTCTCAGTGGAGCTGAAACCGAATAAATGGAGGTTAAATCAAAATGAAAATGGCAAAAAACCCTTCCTGTCCCTTTCCTCAAGTCTTACCCTTCCGTTCACCTGGGCTGTCAGATGCTGCAGTACCCCTTCCATACTAATGGGGGACGCCGGATATCATGTGGTTCCAACATGCTTCGCTTCAGCACCTGTTGTAACTCACTGAAATGTTGAAGTGGCGTTCTCTGAATTGTATGCAAAAAAGGACCCACATCCGATTGAACCCTCATTTTGTGAGTTGATGTCCAATTCCAGGCAACACGCTGGGTTACATTTATTAAAGAAGAGAGCTGTATAATGATATTTCTACCAAGTCATGGTGGAGCTTTCTATATGTAGATACTGAAAATCTCAATTCAATCTATAACCTGGCCCACAAAAAATGTTTCTGTGCACAAATCGACTACAAAACCATGGCCATATAGATTCCAACATATTTAGTATACATATGCTTATCTAATGTATTGTTAAATACAATCCTTTGATTATTCATGAAGTAATATTTCACAGTCTCATCATTGGCAAGCAAACCCCTTTATTTTCCACTGCTTTTCCACTAACAACCAGCCCCACTCCTGTCAGCCGTTGTTTAATTAGCTGTATAATTCATGTGTATTAGAAGCTTGTCTTGAATAACATTAATTATATGAACAGTTGGTGCATCTTTAACAGAGATATAAAAAAAGAGGCAATCTGTATAGCTATCCACTGCTATACTGGAAAGGTATCGCACCTTAACCAATCTGGTCCACCTGTTAAACAGAAACGCAGTGCAGTTGCCAGAGATATGGGACAATTAAAATAATTAATAACCATTAACCTTTTTATGTTATTTTTTAAATAACGCAACTTTACGTCTTGGCACTGGTAGGGTATGCTGCTTAAAACGTAACCTGACCTGATGTTCCTGGCACAGATTGTGTCAAGTTGTAGGGTGTGAAACAAGTCATGAGATCAATTTAGCAGAGACATTATTTATGAGGGAAGTGTATTCTTTTAGAAATGTCATTTGTATGATTTTGTTGTTTAAACGGATGATCACATATTTAATCTTTAGGATTTGGTGTAACCAGAGTGTGATGTGTTGCAGCAACATAATATTATTGTACCTACAGTAGAATATATTAGTGTGAGGAAATGGTATAAAAATGAAAGAAAACATCTTCTGGATGCTGGAGGCCGAAATCCCACATTTCTCTCAGACTGTTCTGTAACCTCTAGTGAGGACCCAGAGTAATCGACAGAGTGGCGACACTATAGCGTTGACTCCCATTGTAACAATGGAATGCAGGAGTGCTCATTCTATCTCAATGGGATAGTTCCAATGTTTGGAACTACAGTATAGCCCATATATAGGCACCCGCTTTGCGGCGAGATCAAAGCGTGTCGCCACTCTCTTACTATTCCACTCAGTGAGGACCTTGGTTCCTCTTTTAAAAAAAAAAAGGAACGGCTATAATAGAGCCTCTAAAGAAATGACTATTGGACCAAATGAAAGCCCTGGGGTTTGGCTGATGATCTGCTCTGGTTTCCTCCAAATTATGGTAATGGCACTGAAGATTGTGTTCCTTGTTAATCCTTTAATTAATTTTGTTTTGACTCTTTACTATATGATCCATGGATAATCACCTGCTAAGCTAAACTGCCTGCAATAAAAGCATATCTATATAAAATTCTAATTAAGGACTTTGTCACTTTTATTCTCATCTGTCTATGGGCAAATCGTAAGATTTAGGATCCTGCAGTGCATGCTGAATCTGCTGAAAGCTTGGCTCGAGATATGTAAATGAGTAAAAGTTATACAGTGTATAATGTGTATTTAATACTAGTAAATCAAATGTATTACATGACAACTAAACTACGGTACAACAATATTATCTCATTAAGGGACTTGGACTCCCAGGACCTTTATGTAGCCAAATTTTATCACAGGCTTATGAATTTGAAAGCTGATACGTTGTTGCTTTTAAAGCTTTGCCACCGTAAGTGCCCGGATCCTTCCCTATACTTTTCCCACATTTGTATCCAGGAGCACCACCAATACTTTTAACTATCACTTTGTTCTCCGAATCTTCGCGGAGCACCTGGATGTCTTTTCTCCCTTAGCACTGCATTCAAGGCCTATATAGTATATACAGTACCACCCAAATCACAAGGAGTACAGTCACATAGTAGTAAATTGACAATGAGTCATGACCAAAACTGTCATCATAGGTAAACGAATATACTAACCAGTAAGACACCCTGAAGGCGAGAAGCGACCTCTTCGCCTGGGCGAGCACTGGCGCTTTGGCATGGGGGGGGGGTCAGATCAACATATGGAATGAAATCTGTACTGTCCATATATGGAGCGTGTCTTCAGTGTGCAGGGTGGAGAAAATGGTACAATGATATATAACGCCTTTGTCCAAGGCACTTTACAACATGCAATACTTTCAACCATTTCACACATATTCTCACACCAATGGGGGAGGAAACCAACCTGCTCATCGGGAGCAATTTGAGGTTCATTGTCTTGCTCAAGGACACTTTGACACAAACCGCCCTATAGAAGGGAACCCTTTTTGGTGTTAGCATTACGTTATGCTTTAGCTATTGAAAAATAGCAGATCTACAAGCTCGTATAGGTCAGCTTGTAGGTCTGCTATTTTTGAAAAATCCTTACAGAAAACTGTCAGGATTTAGAAGACATTTATAGAATCGTTCCCAGGTCAAAATGAGTTAAAGGGACACTTCACCCTTTTTGCAAAAAAATATATGTTAATGACGTTTAGAAGCTTTAGATCACTTTCCTGGGGGTATTTATGTGTGTAATATGTGGTTTTAGTTATTTTAGATTGTAGCAGTGAGCCTGTTGTCTCTGATGTCATGGACACTGGTCTCACTACCTTCCTGGACTACAATTCCCATAATTCTTTGGTGCACTGCTCCTCCTTGTGGATAGGGGGAGAGCTGTCTTACTGAGACAACATGTAGTCCAGGAAGGAAGTGAGCCCAGTGTCCATGACATCAGAGCCAACAGGCTCACTGCTACAATCTAAAATATCTAAAACCACATATTACACACATAAAGACCCCCAGGAGAGTGTTCTAAAGCTTCTAAACGACATTAACATATATTTTTTTGCAAAAAGGGTGAAGTGTCCCTTTAAGGTATGCTTTGAGGTATATGCAATTCACCATAGATCTGATCATTTTCCCAGGAGATGTTCTTATCACACGTAAGGAGTACTGTACTGTATGTGTCTTGTATAGCTCCTTTTTCATTGTCCATGTCTCGGCTGATGTGAACTTTTGACATGCCCTGAAGGAGCACATCTCGGGAGCAGTTGAGATATCGGACTGACAGATTCAGAGGTGGTTGGCTACAAGCCATCGCCTAGCTTGATGTGTGTTCCATTCATTGGTGTAATGGATGTGTGTGTGTTAGTTAAGCAATATTACACGAGAGGGTGTTGTTTAACGTGATTATTGCCACGACAGGGATGCGGTCAGGAACGAGACGAAGTCGAGTTCCGCAAGCATCACTGAAGTGGCAATAATCACGTTAAACAACACCCTCGAGTGTAATATTGCAATTCTACAACAGTTACCCTTAAAACAAAGAAAATCGCTGAATAAATATATTTTTTTAATGACAGATGTAGTCACTACGACCACAAATGTCCAAAGAAACTAGCTAGCCTAGCCACCGAGTTTGCTAGCGCTCTGGGAAAACAGAGCGGCTGAATTCTTTGTTTTGATTAGGTGGTGAACAGTAGTGGTTTGATCAACGGCTAGAAACCGTTTCAACCAATCAGATTGCTTCCTCTTAACGACCTGTTGTAGAATATAGGTTCCTCCTTGGTGGTGATGCGTTCCGTATTCTTTGCATTTTCCACACGTCTCACTTTGGCAGCAGATTCTTCAAATTATATATGAAGTCGCTGAACAAAATGTTGTGGTCAGTTAAAAATGTCCGACTATGACGCCCAGATATTGTTGACCTTGAGGACTTGAGGTCACAGGTTTCACCCATTGATTGCAATTCCAAGAAGAGTACTGTAGAGGCAGAAGTATGAAGTATAAAGACAGTAAACATTTAATATGCCCCCCTCCCTATAGTTACAAATATGCATGAAGACAATAAAGGTTTTAATATGCCCCTTCGCCGTCAGGCCCGTCTTTCATCTCAGCAGCCCCCCCTAAAAGCTGTCAACCTCCTCCTCGTTGTACTGTACACCAGGTCCTGTCATCCCAGTGCAGTGTCACACAGCAGCGCTATGAAACGAACGGTAAACAAATTAAATCAGCCCCTGAATCGCCCCTCTCTCTCTCTGCCCCTCTCGGTTTTGTCGTCGTCCTTGTCCCCTCAAACCCTCATCCCGTCCCCCTCCTCCTGTGGGCCGTCCATGTGCCTTAAGAGTTTCGTCCCGCTCTGCGGGGTTGTCAGTGTGTGACGGCTGACGTGGCTGCCGGCGCTTCCCCCTCGGTGCTGTCAGCGGCGGGCCACAACACAACCGGTGTGTTTGGTGACATTTAGCATTTATTTCACTGCTAAACCTATTCCTCGGTGGTGACATTCAGCCTTATGGATAATATTCATGATGCATCCAGCACTTCTGTATAGGCGGGGGCGGGGGGGCGGGGGCCGCATCAAAACAAAACCTAACAACCTAACAACCACACACACACACACGTCCCCAGGAGACATGGCGTTGTTCAGAGATCATCAGGCTCTCTTCATCATGAAGCGCGTTGCACATTCACACAGTTCTCACATCCTCCTCTCCCCTCAGCCTCGTTACAGATGCACGGAGTGTACCCCCCCCCCCCCACACACCTACCAATCCCCCGCAGCTTCACTTTATTCATTCACCTCAGATTAATTCCGGGCAGACACTTTTTATGATCCCCAATTTATGTCGGCGGTCGCCAACACCCCCTCCCCCCCCTCCTTCTCCTCCGCCTTCTCCCTCCTCCTCTGTCTCTCTTTCCTTCCACAGTGTCTTATCTCCCCTGACTCGTTGTCTGTCTGTCTTCCTCCCCCCTCCTCCTCCTCCTCTCCGTGTATTCACTTAGTGAAACGATGGCACTTTCTGGTAAAAAAGAGTTTATTGTCACCTGTCTTGAATGGAAGAGGAACAAAACGGTTGAAAGTGAGAGAGAGAGGATGTAAAGATAAATGGCTGTTTCGGGTGGTAATTAACATTCCGTCGGAGAGAGTGTCACCACTTGCCTCATTGTCTACACACTCGCACCAACCCCGTCCCCCCACTGGTAGACAAACAGGTTGGAGACCTGGGGACCGGTTGTGTCTGGGACATGATGTTCTGGGTAATAAGGCAACCTACCATCTCATCTAAAGATGCAACAGAGAGTTTAGAAGTACGTGTGGAAGGGTAGACGTGACACAATTAATGATCATTTGGTTTCACAAGGGTGTGTGTGTGTGTGTGTGTGTGTGTGTGTGTGTGTGTGTGTGTGTGTGTGTGTGTGTGTGTGTGTGTGTGTGTGTGTGTGTGTGTGTGTGTGTGTGTGTGTGTGTGTGTGTGTGTGTGTGTGTGTGTGTGTGTGTGTGTGTGTGTGTGTGTGTGTGTGTGCGCGCAACGTAGCCAGATTGACCCATCTGTTACTGCATTTGACTAAACTCACATGTGTTGAAACTATGCAGCCACTCACTACGTGATGCAACCATGTGACCCAGCAGGAGATCAATGTGTCAGTGAGTGAGTCAGACAGACAGACAGTGGACCAACCAGTCCACCAGACGGTGGACCAACCAGTCCACCAGACGGGGTCACACAGTCACTCTTTCAGTCAGGCGGGGTCAGCGGCAGGTTCCTGCGACACTGTTGTGACACACCTGTCACCTGCTGCACAAAGACAATGAGCCAGAACACAGCTATCAACACGTGTGTGTGTATGTGTGTGTGTGTGTATGCGCGTGTGTGCGTGCGTTTCTGTGAGTGCTTGCCAATGTTTCTTTTGTTGGCGTGTGGTGTGTGTACATGGCCATGTTCATTCGTGTCAGTGCCCGTGTGTGTGTGTGTGTGTGTTTGTGTATGCACACACACATATGCCTGTGTCACTGTGTTTGTGTCGAGCAGGAAATGGTGTTTAGCCAGCCACTGGTGCATGAGCCTGCCAATGACATCATTCCTGTTGACTGAGTAGCTTTTCCACACACAGGAGCTGCTCAACTGTTACTAAGTGTTTGCACACAGCAGGTGTCGGTCGGCGTGTACCTCCCTGAGTCACAGCGCACTGTAAAACAAACATGGAAATGAAGCTAGGATGGCCTGTGCACTGTTCAATAGTCATTGGAAACGTATTCTTAACCCATTTAGGACTGAGGCTGAATTTTGCTATACTGTAGTGTAGATGGCAAACCCCAAAAGGGGTTCCCGTTCTGGACTACGAGTATAGTTCACCCAAAACACTATTTTCTATCGAGAAGAAGAAAGCGAGAGAAGCACTCAGTCGAGTAATTCCACGTAATAGTGTAACGGGTGCACGGTTCAGGAAGACATAAACTGTAGGAATGAATACTGAGCACTCACATTATATCCTTTAGGATTCTTGTCTATTTTTCGATTTTCCCCAGCAGGCAACAACAGAAGGCCTTCTTCAACTCAAATCTACAAAACAGTGTTTCTGTGTCACTTATAAAGGGGACCTGGGTGCGTTGCACTAAATGGTCCGGGTGCACGACCCGGACCCAGATTAATCTAGTAAGAGAGTGGTGACACGCTTTGATCTCACCGCAAAGCAGGTGCCTATGGCCTATAGTTCCAAACATTGCTCCTATGGCTGGAACTATTCCATTGAGATAGAATGAGCACTTCCGCATCCATTGTTACAATGCGAGTCAACGGGAGTGTCATTACTCTCTTACTAGATTACTCTGCCCGGACCGTTACACACACCCTGCACGAAGCCTTGAATGTTTGTTTTTGTTTGTTGCATTCCTAAGCGAACAATTTGATTAATGGCAGACTCCTACTGACCAGCCACCAAATTGTTGGCTCAGGAATGGGACAAAACATGAATTCAGATTTCAAGGCTCCATGGTGTGTGTATTTTGATAGAAAATTAGTCATATTTTGTGTGAGCTACTCAGTAATTTCATACAGTACAACGAGAGATAGAGACATGGGCCCTCATTTATCAATCAAGTGTAAAATCTGCCACAGATTCGAGTGCAGGTTTCATAGTACACCCACGTCGCCACGGCATTTATAAAGTGATCTCAAACAGCTGATCCTTCCTTAATTTCGTTCCGACGTTAATAAATGTGACGGCTGAAATCTATCTGGCACGCCCTATGAAATCAAGCCTCGCCCTAGTTTTTGCGACATGAACGTTCTGCCATACGATCCTGAAACCGTGGTTACTTCCTTGCTGCCCCCTTTCTCATACACACACACACACAGGCACACGCAACTTGCAACTTGTTGTATCTTAAATGAATAAACCTGCATGAATTAAATAAAGCTGTCTGTTTCTCTTCTCGCTTCGCTTCCCTTGCTGCCCGCCTCGCACGCACGCACATATCGCAATTTGCAAGCAACTTTCACTGTGTGTTGTTAGTTGTATATTAAATTATTAAAGTCTTTTAAATTTAATATACAACATATATTAGTGAACGAAAACCTGAACCTGTGAACCATGAATTAAATAACAAATAGGCACTCACACGCTGCTGTTTTGCATATTGCTCCTCCTGTCCTGTCTGTCTCTCTCTATCACTGTGGTCCGTCCGTGACCAACTGACCATGCACGTTCGACAGTCTATTTAGATTGCCTCGCAGTCGCCGATCGCTGCAGTGGCTGGGCTATCAACTGTCATTATATGAATGTGCAGCCTTATAGCCTCATATGTGGCTGGCACGGGGGTGGTGGGCTGGCTGGGTAGCCTACCTATCTCCGATGCGGTTCCCACTTGCGCTGGCACGGTACATTTGGCATTCGAGCGACGCGTCAGGTTTAACATTTAGTGCCGGAAGTGCATCAAAATAGAAGCTCCGGGGTGCCAGAGTTGTCTGATCGCTTTTACTCTGAAAGCCATGAACCGGAAACACTTTCCTAAAAAAGTTGACTTTACAAAGTGACCTCACATCCCAGATCATCTTAATTAATTTTTTTACGCTCCAAAAAGTGTTCATATTTTGCGGGAGAGACGGATGAGGAGCAGAAATGAAGCGCCAGCATATCCATCCATTCATCACCACGGAGAGCGCCCTGGATTAGGAGATACGAGTCATTCTTTCCGCCGCGCTAACATGGGAGTCAATGACAAGCTAATAGTTGCACAGAGCGTTGGCGTACGGAAAGCGAAAAGCGAAATGCCCCAAAAAAAAATAGGAAAAATTCTGAATATTCTTATCTCGCCCCGTGTCACTAGGACGTTTTTGTTTGTTGCATTCCTAAGCGAACAATTTGATTAATGGCAGACTCAAGTGAGTCTCCTACTGACCAGCCACCAAATTGTTGGCTCAGGAATGGGACAAAACATGAATTCAGATTTCAAGGCTCCATGGTGTGTGTATTTTGATAGAAAATTAGTCATATTTTGTGTGAGCTACTCAGTAATTTCATACAGTACAACGAGAGATAGAGACATGGGCCCTCATTTATCAATCAAGTGTAAAATCTGCCACAGATTCGAGTGCAGGTTTCATAGTACACCCACGTCGCCACGGCATTTATAAAGTGATCTCAAACAGCTGATCCTTCCTTAATTTCGTTCCGACGTTAATAAATGTGACGGCTGAAATCTATCTGGCACGCCCTATGAAATCAAGCCTCGCCCTAGTTTTTGCGACATGAACGTTCTGCCATACGATCCTGAAACCGTGGTTACTTCCTTGCTGCCCCCTTTCTCATACACACACACACACAGGCACACGCAACTTGCAACTTGTTGTATCTTAAATGAATAAACCTGCATGAATTAAATAAAGCTGTCTGTTTCTCTTCTCGCTTCGCTTCCCTTGCTGCCCGCCTCGCATGCACGCACATATCGCAATTTGCAAGCAACTTTCACTGTGTGTTGTTAGTTGTATATTAAATTATTAAAGTCTTTTAAATTTAATATACAACATATATTAGTGAACGAAAACCTGAACCTGTGAACCATGAATTAAATAACAAATAGGCACTCGCACGCTGCTGTTTTGCATATTGCTCCTCCTGTCCTGTCTGTCTGTCTCTCTCTATCACTGTGGTCCGTCCGTGACCAACTGACCATGCACGTTCGACAGTCTATTTAGATTGCCTCGCAGTCGCCGATCGCTGCAGTGGCTGGGCTATCAACTGTCATTATATGAATGTGCAGCCTTATAGCCTCATATGTGGCTGGCACGGGGGTGGTGGGCTGGCTGGGTAGCCTACCTATCTCCGATGCGGTTCCCACTTGCGCTGGCACGGTACATTTGGCATTCGAGCGACGCGTCAGGTTTAACATTTAGTGCCGGAAGTGCATCAAAATAGAAGCTCCGGGGTGCCAGAGTTGTCTGATCGCTTTTACTCTGAAAGCCATGAACCGGAAACACTTTCCTAAAAAAGTTGACTTTACAAAGTGACCTCACATCCCCGATCATCTTAATTAATTTTTTTACGCTCCAAAAAGTGTTCATATTTTGCGGGAGAGACGGATGAGGAGCAGAAATGAAGCGCCAGCATATCCATCCATTCATCACCACGGAGAGCGCCCTGGATTAGGAGATACGAGTCATTCTTTCCGCCGCGCTAACATGGGAGTCAATGACAAGCTAATAGTTGCACAGAGCGTTGGCGTACGGAAAGCGAAAAGCGAAATGCCCCAAAAAAATATAGGAAAAATTCTGAATATTCTTATCTCGCCCCATGTCACTAGGACGTCGCTAGGATGTCCACAGACGTCGTAGGCACTAATTTTTCGGAATCCTTATGACGGCCTCATGCGTCGTATGAACTGAAACGGTTAAACGAGGAGATTGCACATACCGTAACTCCAGAAAGACATCGGCCTGCTGTAGATTAGGCTACAGTAGGCTACCCACGTTGGGACTCTCCACAACTGCAGAACCACACTATACTCTCCAACGTCCCGTCATGGAAATATTTCAGACAGCCCAAATCCTCGCATGTATGCGCTCATGCAAAACACTGTTTAAATGGCTTAAGCATCTAACTTGCAACATTGTTTTTAATTGCGCGATTTTAACTCCTACTAATTTCATATGACACAAAGACACATCGTTGATGTATTCCTTTACTTTTTATTTTTTACATGTAGCCCATATACATACCATACAGTTTTATATAAACATTTTAGGAGTGAATACATATATGTTTAGATGCCTGTGACAGCCTCTCAGCTGGTCAAACAATGCTGCTCCGCTGTTCTACGACAGAAAAACTGGTGAGGACAAAGCGTACGACAGCTCCCGACCAGACGTGACTTTTTGTCCTACTCAAGTTCAATTTCAAGCTTTGCCGGAAATGGTAAATGCCGAAAATGTCGGTAATTTCGGCGTGCACCCATATTTTGGCATACGCACAGTTGATAAATGAGGGCCATGGTGAGATAATAACTAGCACACAGTGCACCCCCACACGTAAATTGGGGGCGAGCCAAAGGTTGCCTGTCGATTGAAATCTACGAGGAGCTTATTGTTCTTTGAACCTGACTTTGATCCTAATGATCTCAAATCCAATTCCTTGCTCAGTTCAGGTCCGTCAGTTCCCATCATGTCATCCTCCTGTAGCTCTGTCGTCACAGCGCGCTGACGTCTTGTAGCACTGTGCTGTGCAGAGCTGCTAACCCTTCCAGTGAGGGGGGGGGACTCCTGTAACACTGCCAGTGAGGGGGGGGACTCCTGCTAACCCTTCCAGTGAGGGGGGGGACTCCTGTAACACTGCCAGTGAGGGGGGGGGGACTCCTGTAACACTGCCAGTGAGGGGGGGGACTCCTGTAACACTGCCAGTGAGGGGGGGGGACTCCTGTAACACTGCCAGTGAGGGGGGGGGGACTCCTGTAACACTGCCAGTGAGGGGGGGGGACTCCTGTAACACTGCCAGTGAGGGGGGGGGACTCCTGTAACACTGCCAGTGAGGGGGGGGGACTCCTGTAACACTGCCAGTGAGGGGGGGGGACTCCTGTAACACTGCCAGTGAGGGGGGGGGGGACTCCTGTAACACTGCCAGTGAGGGGGGGGGGGACTCCTGTAACACTGCCAGTGAGGGGGGGGGGGACTCCTGTAACACTGCCAGTGAGGGGGGGGACTCCTGTAACACTGCCAGTGAGGGGGGGGGGACTCCTGTAACACTGCCAGTGAGGGGGGGGGACTCCTGTAACACTGCCAGTGAGGGGGGGGGACTCCTGTAACACTGCCAGTGAGGGGGGGGGACTCCTGTAACACTGCCAGTGAGGGGGGGGGGGACTCCTGTAACACTGCCAGTGAGGGGGGGGGGGGACTCCTGTAACACTGCCAGTGAGGGGGGGGACTCCTGTAACACTGCCAGTGAGGGGGGGGGGGACTCCTGTAACACTGCCAGTGAGGGGGGGGGGGGACTCCTGTAACACTGCCAGTGAGGGGGGGGGGGACTCCTGTAACACTGCCAGTGAGGGGGGGGGACTCCTGTAACACTGCCAGTGAGGGGGGGGGGGACTCCTGTAACACTGCCAGTGAGGGGGAGTGAGTTTGTAGATATTTTTCAGAGGCAAATATTACCCCACCAAAATGATTTGGAAAACTTTAGTTACTAGTTACTTTGTAGATTTAGATTATTATTATTACAAACACTACATTTTGAAGACGATGTTAAAATGTGCCTCAAATCTTTCAGAAAATTGTCATGATTTAGAAAACTTTTTCTTTTATTTCGACGTCAGGTCTGAATGGGTTAAGTACATTTTGATGCCACTACAATCTTAAACTTGTAACAGAATCTTTCTACATTGTGGTATTGATACTTTTACTTAAGTAAAACATGTACTTTTTCCACCACTGGTAACACTGCAGAGTGCAGGTACTACTAGTCCCTGTCAGAATGAGGAGTTCTATACTTGCTGTCCAGCTCAGTGGGTAGTCCCTGGCACAAATAATGCAAGGCATAGGTGTATACAGACAGACAGACAGACACAGACAAAGCCCTTCTTTGGAGCCTGTGTGGCTGTGCCATCACTCAAAAAGTTGCAAGCTGCTGACAAACGACACACGGTCTAATGTGGCACATTATGCACATTAACAGTACAGGCAGCCAACCAAACACTACTGTAGAGTCGCATATATACAGTATATACTCTGCAGCAGGGTGCCGACTCGTATCCTAGTAACTTTGTAGCACTTAATTGTTTTTCTTTGCAGTCTATTTACAGTATGTGACTATTAACTTTTAATTTTAATTTGTTACTAGGCTTCATAGAACTGACTCTGATGTTGTCCTTTGGCGCTCTGGATAAAAACATATGCTAAATGCCAACATGTGTGTGTGTGTGTGTGTGTGTGTGTGTGCGTGCGACAAACACAGCGTGAGCTCCCCATCTAATCGTTATCTCCAATAGCAAGTCATTACAGTATGTGTGCAGTTTGTGAACTAAGCCTCTCCAATTAACGGTTGTGAACACTGCCGTGTTCATTGGCAAAACGGCACGGATGGTGTTTTAATCGTGCACACATTGACAGACTGGCTGCATATCTATTAGTGTTCGTGATGGTCTCGGTCTCCTCTCAGAGCCATAAAGTAAGACAGTTACGACAAATCTGTTCACTTCATGGGGCCAGTCCAATGGCGGCTCTTCTACATAGACTTCTATTGGTGAATCGTGACAAAGGCCTGAACCGGAAGTTTACGGAATGCATTGGGAGTCTATAGGCTTTACAGTGACAAACGAGTTACATGAACCTACGTGACCGGGCTGTTTTCTGCCCCCTCAATGTCGCAACTCTGTCTCCTCTGGCCTAATTGAATTGGGAATCTTTAAAGGCTTCACCCCCGGCCCTGTTATAAGGACAACATTGCTTCACGAGAACAATGGCGGTGTGACTAAAAGATATTCACTGGAATAAATCTTGTTTTCACATGCATGGCACCACCGAGGCCAGGCTGATAATTAAACTCTCACTTGTTAAACACTTGGCTGACAGCCTCCAACCGAACGGTTGGTATTACATGATCAGACAGACCGCCGTGCCGTCGCTGTCGGGGCAGAAACCTCGTATCTCCATGTTTAAAAAAATATATGTATTTTATTTTGTAAATGAATGCCCTTATACAGACCTTCACACAACAGTGAGTGTCACACGGAAGGTAGTGAAAATAGCCGCCTCTACAAGCTCACAACGCGCCAGACGAGCTTGTAGATCGGCTATTTTTTTACCATCTTACACTTTTATTAACCCATTTTGGGCGGGAACCCCTTTTGGTGTTCGCATTATGTTATGCTTTAGCTATTGAAAAATAGCAGATCTACAAGCTCATAGCGCGCCACGGAGTGGTGCGCTACGAGCTTGTAGGTCTGCTATTTTTGAAAAATCGAAGAACGACTGACATAGAAACATAGCTTTTTCAGAAAACTGTCCAACGGTTTTGGACATACAAGGTCTCTGGCCTGGCCACGTGCCAACCCAGACGCGCGGGGTTGCAGGTGGGCCGTGTGGAGCTTGAGCCGAGCAGACAGGTTCCTAAGCCACGTTAAACCCGGGATTATGGTGGAAGCTGGCTGCCCATCTAGGTGTGTGTAATAGTAGCTATTTTTGACTCTGCCTTCACACTGGATTGCCTGGTTTCCCTTCAGAAATGCATTGCAAGTCCTTTCCCTCATCCTCCAGCCTTTCACTTGATCTCTCACACAGGTGCTGTACAGTAGGCCAACGCGCACACACACACACACACACACACACACACACACACACACACACACACACACACACACACACACACACACACACACACACACACACTCTCTCTCTCTCTCTTCAGGCTTGCTTTGGAAGTATTATGAACAATTTGGTGCGTTAAAATGTCTACGACGTGTAAGTATGTGTGTAAATGTGTTGTGTTACTTGTGTATGCAAGTGTCTCCACTCTCCACGCAAGCCCGTGTGCTGTTTGAAAGTGTGTACATGTGTGTGTGTGTGTGTGTGTGGTGTGTGGTGTGTGTGTGTGTGTGTGTGTGTGTGTTGCATCTCCTCTCCCGTGCCTAACTGGCTTTGACACATCTGTGGCTTTTCTAGGAGCTGATGCCAAACTGCCAAGAAATCAATGCAACAGACGCTCTCTCTCTGCCTCTCCTTCCTCCTCCCTGGTTACCAGGCCCTCCTCTCCCTGTTTCTCACCCTCTGTCTCACCTTCCCATCTCACTTTCACTGTGCATCCCCCCTCTCTTCTCCATCCATTTCTCTCTCGCTCTCTCTCTTTCTCCCATTTCCCACCCTCCCATACCCCCCCCCCCCCTTGCCTGTCTCGCTCGGAGGCCCTTATTAAAAATGGAGTGTTGCGCGCGCTGTATATTTAAAGTGGTCATGGATGGATTTAAAGGGGCTGGTGGTATTTAGTGTCTCCTTAGGGAGCTGCTAGAGCCCTTAAGCTCACTACTCTGACTGACTGGTGAGCACACACTAAACCCCCAATAATGACTTGTGGGGAGGACACACGCACGCACCGCGCACACACAAACACACGTCTCACGCACGCACGCAGGCGAGGCAGGCAAGCGAGTCCCTTACTATAAAGTCGACCATCATCGCATGTGCACACATGCACACATACAGTACAAGAGCACACAAACAGTCTCAGGCATTTGCGCATGCTCTCACTTTCTATACGCGCACACACGCACACACACACACATTAACGGTACAGGCAGCCAAGCAACCACTACTGTAGTCTCATAAATACAGTACAGTATGCAGTAAACAGGCAGCAGGGTGCCAAGAAACTTTGTAGCACATAATTGTTTTTTATTTGCAGTCTATTTACAGTACATGACCATTAACCTGTCATTTAATTTGTTACTAGGCACGCCACCGACTCTGATCTTTACTTTGTTGCCATGGATTAAAACGTCTGCTAAATGCATTGCATACAGTACATTGTGTGTGTGTGTGTGTGTGTGTGTGTGTGTGTGTGTGTGTGTGTGTGTCAGTCTGTCAGGTTGGTCAATAACTAATGTATTTGCCTGCTTTGAAGTGTCACTGTCTAAATGTTTGATGTGCAGTGTACTGTAAATATGTCTGAGCTGTGCGTGGGTTTGGCAGGGTACGTGTGCGTGTCCATTCATATTGTTGCCATCTGTCAGGAACTTTGGCTTGTATCTCCACATTTCAATTTTATTTTTTCATGAATGAATGCAAAATGCAAAACTACAATATAGTACAGAGTCACAGTGTATTTGTAGTCGTTAAGCAGCAGGAGGATCCCTTTAGCAGCAGGTGTCCGTTTAACATTAGCTCAACCACAAACGTCCAACACATACTGTATACAATGAATTACTCACCTAATGATGCAGGTTCCATGTTTAATTCCAACGTGTGTAACCTACGTACATTGTTTATAAGTGACAGATGCATGGTCGCAACTAGCGCTTTGACAGCTCACCATCCATAACTTTACCCTTTCAGTTTCAAAAACTGTCATCGTATAGCTTGTCTACAACTAAAACGGACTTTCTGTCCTCTGACTTCCTCATCAAAATAAGAGCTGCTTGTGATGATTAATCAACACTACTTTTATTTCTAAGTCTACTTACAGGAAGTTTAACATCTCTTGAGTGCCTGTCAGGATTCTCTACATAACTGTCTCAGCTGCAAATGCGCCTCGCATGCCTTTGATCTACCGCGCAGGAGACATTCTGACGACGCATGCGCACTGGGGGCGTACCAGTTATGCTGCAGGTCTGGCTATGAGCACCATGGCACAATGCGTGTCACTCTGAGTCACCTCAGAGGCAACAGCTAATGTGTGCTTTTCATTCACCAACGTGTCCTTGGTGTCCTTCACACATCGATTATCCTGTGCACACTCACTGCAACTCAAACAAAGGCCTACACACACCTACGCGTGCACACAAACACTTGCACATGTACTCACGCACGCACGCATGCATTCGCAACACAAGCAGAGGCGTGCAAAGGCAAGCGCGGGAGGGAAGCAAGCATCTGAGCCCCTGCTGCAACAGCTTGAGAGGTGGGAGCGATTTGAGGAGGCTGGTAATTATAGTCCTAGTGAATATTCAGATAAATAGCATACATAAAAATCCAATATCCCCAACCTGGCGCCCCACAGTCATTTCTGTGGAGGGGCGGCAGGGTGGCACTTGGTTCACTAGTGCTCTCTCTCCCTCTCCGTCTCCCTCTCACTCTCACTCACACTCTCCCTCTCTGTCTCCCTCACACTCTCCCTCTCTCTCACCCTCACCCTCTCTCTCTTTCCCCCCCTCTCTCTCTCCCTCTCTCTCTCCGTCTCCGTCTCCCTCTCCGTCGCGAAAGGGGAGCAATGTAGATTTATTCATTATTGATGCCGGTGGGGTTTTTTAACAGAGGTTATTTGCCATAATGCCGTTTGATGTACTGTATGTACGGTTGCCTGATATCTTTCATCCGTGACACACAGCAGGGTTAGGGAGGGGGCGTGCGTGCAAATATTTCACACTTTTCGCATCCACACGCATTGCATCAACGGCAACCCCTGTGTGTGTGTGTGTGTGTGTGTGTGTGTGTGTGTGTGACTCTTACTGGTCCCGGGGGGGTATATTGAGAATCCACACTGTGTGTGTGTGTTTGAGCGTGTCGATTCTGGGCAGTGGGTTGCAGAGGTTTAATGACACACCGCACTGATATTGTGCACAACAGATGGCGCAGGGAGAAGGCCCGCTCAATTGACTGTTATTTCGCTCTTGTTTCTATGGACACCTTGCTTACATTTTGCTGGTTTGTGCACGTGTCCATATTCTTCCAAGTTGTGTCTATCATTTTGTACACTCCTTCCATTGTGTGCCTCGCTGAATTGGCGGTTCTTGTGCGTAGGTGTGTGCATGCACACGGACGCGTCTTTCAGTATGCCCTATTAAGCACTTACTGTAGACTTTGTGCCCAGTTGTTGTTGCTTCTTATTATCCATTCTTGCATAACGCAGGCACAGTTGCACACACACACACACACACACACACACACACACACACACACACACACACACACACAGCCAAAACTACCCGCCATCCACGTTCATACCATAATCTTTCCGCATCTCTCTCTCCCATTGTTTACGTGTCCGACTGCTCCCAACGGCAATGAATAACTGAGAGGCAATGGAGGGGGCTATGTCTGTCCTAATGAGCGTTCCAATCGGGAGTTGGGGAACGCAGGCTTGGTTTGGAGGTGCTTGGCGGTGGCTCGCGCTGCTGCAGTTTCTCTCCTGGGGCGCTTGGGATGAAAAGGGGAAGGAATAAAAGTGGAAGTGTGCGCGAGGCCATTACAATGCTGTGTGCCGTTAATCAGCAGCTGATGAGAGGCGTTTTTGTGTGTGTGGGTGTGGGGGGGTGTGTGTGCGCGCCCATTTTGTGGTCCACTGCTTGGCTGCCTGCCTGGTCGCTGGCCAGCAAGACGTTCCGTTTGGCCCGGCATTAGGATGCATTTTGCACTTTTTAAGGCATTATAGGTGAAGCCCTGACTATCTGTATTGTTTGGAATTGCAGTGCAAAATCCCTGTTGCATTATGGGACAAGTTCACCCATGAAATGTAACGTTTTCGGTCCTCCAGTTCAGCGGTAATTGGAAGCAACCAATAATTACGATCGTCGAATTTCAGTGATCACACTCTCCCTTTTTAATCCTTCAATGATCTCATAAAAGACTCGTCGGGCAGAATAATTGCTATAATATGGAGGAGGATTGACGTTTCTTTTCACTAAATGCCAGACGAATCACCCTGGAAGTGACAGACTGCATGGCAGCACAAATTCCAAACAAATGAATGGTGGTCTACCCATTCTGACCTGAGATCAGATTCTAAAAGTGTCTTCTACATCCTGACAGTTTTCTGAAAAAGCTATGTTTCTATGTCAGTCGTTCTTCGGTTTTTCAAAAATAGCAGACCTACAAGCTCGCCACCGAGTGGCACGCTATGAGCTTGTAGATCTGCTATTTTTCGATAGCTAAAGCATAACATAATGCTAACACCAAAAGGGGTTCCCGCCCAAAATGGTTAACAGACGTGTGCAAATGCGCTATACCTTTCTTACTTTGACTGGGGAAATGGTAATAATGCCGCAGCTCAATCCTCTAGATGTGACGAATGACCAAATGTGACCAGATTTGACAGAGAGCCTGCCATTGTGCAACCTCCAGCTTTTCACCAGTGGAGAAAAAGTTAATTTATTTATATTTTATGTCCAAAATGAGTTAATGGCACAGGCAGACTCTACTAGACTAGAGCATGTCTGAAATTGACACGTAAATATCCACAGAGGTGAACCTTTCAAGCCTGTTTTCTAAACTCGCTGTTTTCCGCAAGACATTACTCTATAAGCCATATCTCCAAAACTGTGGGTCAAACTGAACAACCAATATGTCAATTTGAAGTTGTTGATTCCCTGCTTTCATATGTCATAAAGGAATCCAATGGCAGTCCCTCAGTCAAATTTGCCCACAAATGACAAATAAATGCGACCACCACCACCACCAAAATGGAAATGCAGCGTTGCGGTCCTTCCTCTGCTGAACACTGAAACAAAGACGAGGGCCAAACCTTTAAACATTCTTTTGCTAACGCTACTTTTTCTCTACTTGTATTCAGTTCACTTTCTCCTCTCTCTCTCTCTCTCTCTCTCTCTCTCTGTGTTCCACTGCTTCTCTCCCACTCATCTTCTCCAGCATGTCTTTCCTTTACTCCCCCCAGCCTACATCTTCTATTCTCTCAGTTCTGTATGTTCTAGTGTACGCACGCACACACACACACACACACACGCGCGCGCGCATGCGCACACACACGCACACACCCTCAGTCTTACCTCCACCTGTTTCCCTGTCGTTTCTTTTCTGTCAGTTTGTATATGTATCTGGAACTCTGTGGGGGGAGAGAGAGACAGTGTGAGAGAGAGACAGACAGAAAGACCGACACAGACAGACAGGCAGACAGATGTGTCACGCGCTTTGGTGTGTTCGTGATGGTTTGAATTGAGTGGAAGTCGGGTGGAAAATACTCAAGTCTTTGGCTTTTTGGATGAAGGAGAGAGTGAGGAGAGGAGGAGAGATTGGCCCAGGCTTGTGTTTTCTGGACTGATGATATCGGCTGTGTTCTCACAGTGGGCTGCAGGATGGATGGAAGCAACATGGAGCCCATTACAGTATGGAGCGCTGCTTCATCCAGGGGACTTGAACCAAGACGACAGCAGACCTGTGTGTGTGTGTGTGTGTGTGTGTGTATTGTGCGTGTGTTTGTGCGCGCACTCTCATTCCTGACACGAGTAACATTTGGGAGCAAAACATTTTGGACTTGAAACCAGTTGATTGGGGTCGGCATGTTAAATTGGACGACGCAATTACTGTCCCCAATTAGATTTTTCTCAAGTTTCATGAGGTTAAGGGGATATGGAATGAATGTGAGTCAGTGCAATGTCGCCCAAAGGTTTGCAAAAACCAATGTCACCCACAAGTTTTCAAAACTGTGTGTGTATCTCTTGATGCGTGCAAGTGTGTATTATAAGTGTGTGTGTCTTTGTTCGTGTGGACTAGCACACCGGCATGTATCTGCACTGGCGTCTTTCTAGGAGTGTGTGTGTGTGTGTGTGTGTGTGTGTTTGTGTGTTTTCTGGGTAATGAGGTGAATGGTAGTCGGGGGTTATTGGGGGGCGTTGGAGACCAGGTAAACACAGCTGCTGCTGCTGCTACTACTGACTGTACGGCCCCAAACCTTTGCCGACTCTGACCTGGAGCCTGCAGGGATGTATGCACGCATGTTTATTTGTACTTCACGTCCTCGTTTATTCACACAATTAACAACGGTAATGAAATGACTAATTTCTACAGATGACGGAGGAAAATCCCTGTGGGTTTTTTTTTTAAAGCAAACAAACCGACATCTCGCTTGAAAACAAACACTGGGCATTTAAAATTGTGCTTAGATGGCATCTGCCGTTTACAGCACATAAAGAAGTAGTGCAGTACATTAATTAATTAATTCAGTGATACACATGGCATTATTTAGCAGCATATGGAGAGAAATTGCACTTCAGTCAAACACTCAGCCTCCGCACCAATGGCAGGTTAGTTGTTCGGGGAATTGGATCTATTCTGAAGTGCTGTTAGCCTTACATCCATGCGCCATCTTTTTACCTCTTTTCAACATGGTGCCCCTATTTTGAGCATTTTCCAAACAGCAGAGCAGTTCCAAAAAAGTGCCCTTCTGGGCACAGGTCTCCACCAGGATTTCTTCCTCAGCCTAGTGGGAATATGCGTGCACAGTTTCATCGCAATCCGACGCTGCGTTGAGGAGTTGTGGCGATTTGTACAAAGCGGGCTACTCCTGAAAACTGTAGGAGCCAATCGTGGCCAATCAGGATGGAATATGAGAAATCAAACAAACCTGCCTTGATCACATGACTATGGAGATCATGTGTACCGATTTGCGTGAAATTTGGATAAAATCTGAAGGAGTAATAATAGAAAATGTGTTTTACATATGTCGGCCTCCTGGTGGCGCTATAAAGAGCAGATGTGAAAAATTCCAGGCAAAGGTTTTTCCTTGGCCTCTAGGGAGTTGGCATACAAAGTTATCCACAGATCCGTGCAGTTAGAGGTAAAAACACTTTTCGGCCAGTTATAGCGCCACCTTGAGGCTGAGTTGAAATTGTTGATGTGGCATTTTGTCCTCGGCCTAGTGGGAATGTGGGTGCACAATTTCACGGAAATAACGCGATGTGTTCATGATTTGCAGCATTTTGTTTGAAACTGAGCACTCCTGTGAACTTTGGAAGCCAATCTTAACCAATCAGGATGGAGTGTGAGAAATCTGAAAGACCGGTTTCGTTGAATGGCTCTAGAGAGACTGTGTACCAATTTGCGTGATGTTTGGACAAAATCTGTAGGTGTACTGTGCAAAAACTTGTTTTGCACAAAGCGGCCTCCTGGTGGCGCTATAACAGGCCGTTCTGGAAAGTTTGGGGCAGAGGTTCATCGTTGGCATCCAGGGAGTGTGTGTGCAAAATTTGGCATCGACCGGGTTAACGGTGGCCGAGATTAGCTGCTCACGGACACACGGACGGACGGACACACACACGGACGGACGGACACACGGACAGACGGAGTGCAAAACATACTCTCCCCACATGCCTTCGGCCTGGTGGAGACAAAAACAGCAGACCTACAATCTCACAATGCATTGCAAGACTTGATGCTTTGTATTGTACAGTAGGCCTACTGTAGGCAGTCTGTTCTTGCGGCGTGACAGTATAAAATGGGGCTTAAGAGGTTAATGCACATTGTAATGCATTACTTGCTTGTGAATCCGATTTTTAGCCCACATTATATAGTCTCTGCTGGACTGCATAACGATGCAACGCGCTCTAACATATTGTTGAGCAGACGGAGATTTAAAAACCAGAATGCGTTCAGACAGCCAGTCGACGAAACCATCAGTAAAGGACATGACAGTCGGGGAGTAAAGAGTTCAGACAGCAAACGGTGACATTTAATCTTGTCATTGCTGTATACATACAAGGGGCATCTAACTCCTCTTCACCAAGGCTATGAAAGGCAACTGAAATTCAAGTGAATAGGGTTTATGTACGTAGTGGGAATGGCCTGTCTACAATACTAGCCATAGCCTACAGTATATCTAGAAAAAGCAATATATTTGATCAATAGTGCTTATTGAAGGGCATGGCTCTGGTACTTAATAATGATTGGAGCTCAGCACAGCCTACGGTACACTATTTAACATTATACACAGTGTAATAAAGTGTATGGAGTATGGATCCCATTTTGCTAATAGAAAGCAAGTGTACTGTGTATACTATGCGTGTGTACACACACAGTCACACACACACACACACACACACACACACACTGTAGCCAATAATAATTACCCGTTTAAAAGAGCACTTATTGACTGTTGACCTGCCTGTCAACCCACAAACGTGTGTGTGTGTGTGTGTGTGTGTGTGTGTGTGTGTGTGTGTGTGTGTGTGTGTTGCCTGCATCCATGTGTGAATTTATTTCTCTAAGTGTGCATGCGTTTAACTGTGTTTGAGAGGGAGAGAAAGAAGAGTAGGTGCTTGTATTACAAGAGATCATTCTTGTCGTGAGTGGACAGCTACAACATTTGGCTAATGCAGCTCTGCCGAGTGCACCAGGCTGCTCACAGGCAGCAGGAATAAAGTGCAGTAAATATTAACAACAGGCAAGCAGTGACCTTGAGAGAGAGAGGAGGGGGGGGGGAAGAGAGAGAGAGCATGGTTAAGAGTGGGGGGGGTAAAGGGAGGATTGAGGGAACATAAAGACTGCTTTCTACTCGGCTGTGCACCGGTGCCGTGCACCGTAAATAGCCAATCCACAAGCTCAAATAACCATAGATGAAAGACAAACGGAGGGAGGACTGTAGAAACGGAAGAAGGACAGAGAGAGGATGGGTGAAAGAGCGAGAACGAGTGGTTAAACGAGGGATGGAGAGGGACGGTGTCATAGAAGAAAGGGGTGATAGAGGGACAGAAATAGAGGAGGAAACTGAAGGAGGAATGCGAGCGAGAGAAGATGGAGGGATGTGAAGGAGGAGTGAGAGAGTGGCTGCCTGCTCCCAAGGCGATTGACTGTACTTTAATGCACCATGGCAGTGAGCACACTGCCTCCCCAGAGAGACGGAGAGATCAGCGGCGCGCGCACGCACGCACACGTATACACACTCAAACGGCCCCATGCAGCATTCACATATACACCAAAATATGCGCACACAGTGTGAGTGCGCACGCACGCACGCACCCATTGACCAAATTGCCAATTAAAATGTCAAAATACACACGTTCTATACTGTAGACACGCACATGGGAAAAACAGTCTCTCTCTCTCACACGCACACACACAGCCAAGGTGCGCGCGCACACACACACACACACACACACACACACACACACACATAGCCAAGGTGCACACACACACATTCAGGAAGTCATCGATTCAGTCTAGTTTGTGTATAGTTGGACGGACACGCACACACACGCATCTTGTCAGCGTTTTCTGCATCTGTCTTCCCACAGTGCCAGAAGGGCAGGGAACTGCCCTTTTATATATAAAAAAAGCCATTCAATTGGTCTTGTTATGTTAGACGAGCTCATTAATCATTGATTTGTATTCGCCTGTAATGATGCTGAATGGCGTCTTGGCTCCGCTGGGCAGTAAGTCACAGTGATGGCGATTGTGAGTAGTACTTTTTGTACCTCCTCTCTAATGCTATAAAGCTAATGCCAGGCGTAATTGCAGCACTTGAGACTGTGGCACTTATGCTGATTGTGAATAATTTAAGAGGGGTATGTGTGTGGGTGTGGGTGTGTGTGGGGTGGGGGGGGCAGGCATGCTTACCACATTTTTTTTTTTTTTACATACATCTTTTTAACACATACTTAGGAGTATAAATATATATTTTTAACTCTGTTGCGTCATAGCAGCCAGATATACAGAACAACTCCAACTATTGTCGAGCACTGCCAGGAAATGGCATCCAAACGTTTTGTGTATTCTGTCCATCGTGATGGATTTATTCCAATTTAGCAATGGAGAGCATCTCGTTGAGCCATCTCTTGAAACATGGAGAAGTGGAGACTTCCACTTTATCAGTATACATTGTTTTGGCGCCCGCCCCATACCTGCCCTTTTCTCCTCAGAGCAACTGGCTGAATATCCCTTTCCAATTGTCTGGACTGGAGAACCAATTAAATATATCTCCCCAGGAATTACACTGTCACAATAGACGTGACGGAGAACCCTCTGCCTTACCACATCTGTCTGTGCAATACTAGTCTAAATTGAATCTATCTATATCTAGAATTGATAGAAAAGCTCCGATTACTATAGTAGACGGGTCAAAAATAAATCTTATCATATTAACTGGGGCACTAAGTATGTGTGTTTGTGTGTCTTACATGTTTATGCAGATGTGCGTGTGTGTTCGCCTGCATGGTCAGTGTGTTTGAGTAGGCACGTGTCAGTGTATCTATATGCACATCCCACAACCCAGACTGAATCGATGACTTATTGAATGTGCGTGTATGTACTGTATGTGCTTGTGCATGTGTGTGCCCACACATGTGTATTTGTGTAATACCCAGGCTGAATCAATGACTTGCTGCGTGTGTGTGTGTCCGTGCTTGTGTGTGTCCGTGCGTGGTGGTAACCATGTTAAAGCTCTCAGAGACTGAGGGATGGCGTTCTCTCTTAAGGAGCAATGGGATTAAAGGAACTGTTCTCTATCTTAATCTCTATCTCAAGCCATCAATTCAGCCTGGTCTAATCTTATCTGCCGTTTCTGTACAGCCAACACACCAGCCTTCTGGTGGTCTTATTACTCTGAACGACAGCATGATAGAAGCCTGTGTGTTATTGTATTGGCGCGGGAGGCACAGACTCGCTCAATTTTCCGCAGTGGACTTGGTTCGTTTCGTTTGCCGTCAGAGTTCATGATTTCAATGAGTGAATTGCATCAGGGACCAAACAAACAAAGCAAAGAGAATATATACATACATATCAATGTCAGACATGCACATAAATGTTAATTTTGTGTCGGACCGTTTTACAAACATGAGAGGTTGAGCTGCTCACAGATTCAGTTCTGCAGGCCTGCAGGGAACTCCCTCTGCACTCTGTCTGTGATCTCTCTGCTCTCTTCTGTCTCTCCTCTACTGTCACTCCTTTGCTGTACTGTGAGTCTGTGACCAGTGGTGTAAAAAGTACTACATTTCTTTACCATTTCGACCTGAGGCCGATTCTAAAAAACCTGTTTCCATGTCAGTGGTGCTCAACCTTTTTCATGTCAAGGACCCCCAGAATTGTCTGTATTTGGCCGCCGACCACCCCCATCTGAAAATACGATGTTCTAGCCAGGGACACCCCCAGAAGCAAAGATTTGAGTTGAAAACGTTCACTCTGAAAGAATATATATTCAAACATTTGCGCCATTTTTTTTGCAGATCTGCTATCTTTCAATAGCTAAAGTATAACTGCTTAACGTCTTGCTGCCATTGCCGAAGCCCTTCGGCAATTGAAGCCTAATTTTGATATTAACACTTGCTGCCATTGCCATAGCCCTTCGGCAATTGCACTTTTATAGTGCGTTTGATCGATCGAGCCATAATGCTACTCACGTTAGCCGGTTAGCTAGCAGTGTTGTTAGCACTGCACTGGATCGTTCATCTTAGATCGCCGTCGCCATAAGAATCCATTCTATCCGTTTCTTTCAATCGCCTGTATCTCCTATTCCTTGTCCCAGATGGCATTTTTGGTCAAAACAGCGTTTCTTTGACGGCACGAGCCGACGTTGTGGAGGGCTATAGTGTACCGGCATTGATCCGATGATGTAAACAAAGGTTGTCTTGGCAACGTAAAGCTGGCAGGGATAAGCCCACTTCCGGTTGAGGCAAAATGTGGCTTTTCAAAATAAGAGCTCAAATTAAAAAAATGCTGGCGTGAATTAGATCCTAATTTCTCAATAAATGGTGGCAGTTAATGGGTTAACCCATTTTGACCTGGGAACGATAATACAAATGTCTTCTAAATCCTAACAGTTTTCTGAAAAAGCTATGTTTCTATGTCAGTCGTTAGCTTAAAGCATAACATAATGCTAACACCAAAATGGGTTAAAACACCTAAAGGGGTTCCCGTCCCGAATGGGTTAAGTGGAAGTATCAATACTGCAATGTAGAAATATACTCTCTGTTACAAGTAGAAGCCCCTCTACGCCAACCGAAGCTCGGGTACTTTCAGGCTACTCTTCTGCTGTGTCTCCCGCTGCTGTCACTTCTCCACCGTCTTCTGTGTCTCCTCTGCTGTCACTCCTCTACTGTAACTCCTCTGTCATTTTTCTCATTGCTCTCCTGCTCAATCTGTCTCAATAAAGAACAGTATATATACCGGACTCCAACACACATGGCATCAATCTATGCCATGTGTGTTGGAGGAGGAAGAGCACAATGAGACAGTGTTACAGCTAATATATATTATATATATAACGGTATATTCAGTGATTTCACTTAATTCAAATATCACTTGTTTTTTTTGGGGGTTTTTTTGTGATAATCCTCCCTACTATAGAGTGTGCTGAACATATTATAAGGAGTTCCTCCCGTAGGTTTCGTTTTTGGCTAGGTGGCCCAGCCTTCATCCAATCGGGATAGAGAGGGGCCTTCCGCCAATCATGATCGAGCGGGGGCGGGCCTTGGTGTGCGTGCTGTTGGCCTGTCCCCACTGTAGAGCATGTTCATGTGCACATCTTGTTACCGGGGCGGACCGGGTGGTTTTCCAAATCACTGAATGCTCCTTTAAACATTAGAAACGGAGAATAAATGCCTGGTGGGATTGTGAACACCTGACCTGTATTATTTAGTGATCACTTCTCCTGGGACTGAGCCCATGCATTTCCCCGTATTGTGCTTCCTTCAAAGCCCTTAATGGTGCTAATGTGATCAAACGCTTCTGAGTTTATATGCATCTAAGCACCTCTGCTCCAGCAGGTTTAGAGCGTTGCTCATATTGGCCTCCAGCATCAAGTCTGACGCCAGCTAGCTATCGGCAGTACTTCAGTGTTGGCAAGAGTGGTCTAAAAAAAACCAGTGTTTCCCAAAGTGGGTTCCGGGATCCCTAGGGATCATTGAGAGAGTTCCAGGGGGTCCCCAGTTAAGTGATAATTAGGAACCAAATGGACCCTTATGGGTCTGTAACTGTGTACAAATGGAACCAAATGAACTCTTAATGGGTCCATTTGGTTCTATTTGTACACACTCAGAGTTAAATTAACTTTGATTTTACAATATACAGATTGGAAATGCCATTAAATGGGGGACCGTAAGCCTAATTCAGGTCAAACCAGGGGGGGCTCCTTGAAATTTAACTGGTTGAGAATCACTGCTAGAGCCGTAAAAACCATTGGCATATATTTTCAAATGGGGGTCCGCAGGCTACAGAGTATCATTTTAGGGGTCCTTGAGATTAAAAAGTTTAGGAACCACTAGTCTAAACAACCTGGATCCCCCCCCCCCTCCATGCACGCACACACGTACACACGCGCGCGCGGTGCCTGCTGTCATCTTGTCCAGTCAAAGATGGAAGATGTATACTGTGAGGCTAAAGTCAAGCTCATAGTCAGCCCCATCTATCTATCAGAGGTGATGCATCTGTGTGAAAGGAGCCGTTAGTGAAACACCAGCTCACACTATATATATACTGTATACTGTATGAACTATTTGGTTTTCAAACCACATGTGAATAGAAGTCGGCCTGTGAGAGTGACGGGGGACGTGAGAAACAATGTGATGTGAGAGTGCAGTCTAGCGAGCCGACACCTCCTGAATCGCTGCCCTCCACACTCTGCTATATCTAGCATCATTAGGGTCTGTCGCTCCCCAGTGCACTTTCATATAGGAGGTATTGCTCCTTGCCTTTCCTGGCTTTGCCATGGTGTTGGCTCCCGTAGTGTTGTTATACAACAAAGTATAACAACTATTATAGGCTTTAGGAAGTTAAAGGTTCAATAGATAGCTCTGGATTTGCTGGGACTATAAGCTTTGTCTCTGAGGCCAATCGTTGCCATATGCTGTAGGCTGTAGCTGTAGCTGTGTCTGTGTGTTTCTCCAACTGTATATTGGCAGACATGAGACATTATTATTTTCTTTTTATGTTGGAGCTCATGTAGAAATGGCTAGACATGGCTATCTCACAGATCGATGGCTTCCTTTTTAGCATTGCAACTTTTCAGGACTAGAAAGCCTGCAGTTTCTATTTGCTTGGATTCCCCATTGATGATGTCACTGGTGGATGCATTTCTGAACTGCCCACAGCCCTCCTACTGTATGAGACACAGACTGAGTAGAAAAAAATTGTGCCATTTTATCATGATTATTAGTGAGGACCTATTATATGAAGATAATGGAACTACCACAGTATTACTATTTATCAGTATCAAAATGAAAACTCAGTTTTCAAAGTTTTAATGACAATCTTTTTGTGTGTGTGTGTGTGTGTGTGTGTGTGTGTGTTCCTGTGGATTTACTGAGGAGGTCAGGGAGGGTAATAAAAACAGGCTTATCGGAGCTCATTACGCACAGCAGATAAGAGATGCGGAGGGGGAGACGCTGCACGATTTGCACTGCTGTAATGCCGACGCGAGCCACGCAATCCCAAATGACACACCACAGAAACAGCAGTGTAGGCTGGGTGGAGGAGGAGGAGAGGGACGGACTGATTTTACTCTACTCAAATTACTCTACCTCAGTACTTGAGTCAAAGTATAGCTCTACTCCAGGTCAAATATTACTCCACTACAAGTGAAAGTTTCAAATGTGTGCTCAAGTTAAAGTAATTGCGACTGAAGGTCGCAGTTAACTATGGAATTGTGCGTTTCCCGTCAGTGTGTTGGTTGGTCGTGTTGGTTGGCACGTGACGTCTCGTGACATCAGAGATGGAGCACGTGACATTACATGACGGTAATATGGAGCTGACCTGTTCTGACATTTCATACGGTATGTTGATCCTTCCCCATCCATCCTTCCTCTTCGATGTCTCCCTTTTGACTGATACCTGTCCATTTAAACTCTAGACGGGCCTGCCTGCCCCAAAGTTATTAGTGGAGCCTGGCAGCCGGCAAAAACTAGTTATCAACAGGCCCGAAAATTAAGATCTTACCCCCCTTGCCAAAGCACCAGTGCTCGCCCAGCAGTCTGCTGTCACCCAGGCGGATATGTTGATCTGACCCACCATTTCAAAGCGCCAGCGCTCGCCAGCAGTCTACTGTCACCCAGGTGGATGCGTGCACGCGACCTCGCCCTCAGGCGTCTTACTGGTGGAGTACTGGCTTTAAAAAAAATACTTGAAAAGTATTAAGTACCTGCTTATTTTGTATTTTTTTAATTGCTGACACAATATTTGAATTACGGTTAATTCATAATGTACTTGTTCCCTTGTCCCACTCCAAAGTACAATATTTGTGTTTGAAATGTAGTTGGATGGAGTCAGAAGTACAATATTTGTGTTTGAAATGTGACTATTTGTCACAGCCTGAAGAAGGCGCAAGCGTTCGCACGTTTTTTTTTAAATATATATATTTGTAGCCCATATTTAAATAAAGGCCTTTTACCTAGAAATCCACCTTGAGTGCCTGGAGTCTGGACCTGTATTTGTATGCCTTTCTGGCATATTCTTCCTCTCTCTCTTGAACAGTATTTGCTTTCATGAGCACCGGTTGTTTGAGGGATACCACCAGTATAGCACTGCTGTAATATTTGTGTTTTAAGTACAATACTCAAGTAAATGTACTTAATGTCCACCACTATGAGGGAGAGATGGATGGATGGTTGGAAATATAACACAGATGGGTAGAGAGAGAAGTCTGTTTGAAGACAACGTGCTTAAGCTTGCATGAGGATAGGATTAGTCTGGCAGTATAGCTGCCAGATGATTAGATAGATATCATCACTGTCAGCCACAAACCTTGGCTCTGCATATTTTAGCTTTTAATTTATTTATTCATCATTTTTTTCATAAATTAATGATCTATTGCTTTCTTATATGTTGTTGCCAATGTGTAGCAAAAATAGCTGATCTACAAGTTGACAACCCATCATATTGGTGAGCTTGTAGATTTGGTATTGTCACCATAAAATAAATAAATAAATCACCTATGACATGCCCAAATGAGGGTTTAAAAAATAACTAGGTTCTTCTTCTGGGGGCACAACTATTGAAGTTAAAGTAAGTGTCTTAAAGCGGCACTTGGTAACCTTTTTTAATGAACCAGTAAGACGCCTGTGGGCGAGAAGAGACCTTGCCCTTGGGGCCCTTAAGGCATGCACACATCCGCCTCATTGACGGCAGAATGCTGGGCAATCTAGTGAACCATATATATATATAAGAAGAATCCGAGGTTTAGGGAGCATTAGCCATGCTCCTCACGGGAGACTCCATTGCCTTCCGGACGAGACAGGATATTGGTCCTTGCAACCCAAATGTCCTCAGTGATATCTGGCTTTACAAACTGGATATTGTTGGGTTTCAAATCCTGGCTAGCAAGGGAAAGTTACACAGTGCAGCTTTAAAGATAAAATAGTGCGTATATAAAACATAGTATGAGTTATAGAATCAGTCGATTTTCATGTCGGGGCGTACTGGAAACAGCATGGGAAGTAAAATGACAGCGGACCTCATATTTGTTGTTTATTTTTTTATTTTTTTAAATAGTGGGCCCCGGGCAGCTGGCGTAGCCGTCTGGGAACCTTGGCTGGTAATCCAGTCTGGCAGTGTGCCGCGGGTTCGACTCCAGATCCCAACGGCCTTTACTATTACTGCTTAAAAACAAATAGTGAAAACTCATTCATCAGATGTGAAGATGAAATACTAACTAAAGGGCCCCGACATGAGTCTGTGGGTCTGACGGTCTGTTTTGTAAAACCACTGAATTGTACAGCACAGGGTTTTTTTTTTAAAACACTACTTGTTGGGGAGGAAACTGATGATAAAAAGGCTGGGTTGGGGTTTGATTGTACAACCTATGTGTGGTTCAAGAGTCGATCGGTCCAGCGGTGCCTGAGATTGGTTAATCCCAGGCGGACACAAGGGCTGCCACACAAGGGCTGGCAGTGGTGAAAACATGTTTGTCTCTGATGAAACAAAAATGAGCAAATGCATTTTTAATTGAAACAACTGATGAAGGATCTTCGCGGGGTTCTACTGATTAGATGACATTTGTAATCCACCTGAAAATGTATTTGCATTTTACTGAGGAGCTGGAGGGCTTCTTTGTTACTGAACAAACACTTTTTTGATTGATATGTTTATTGACAATGTTTATGTGCAGAAAAATGCACATATACATCACTATCGAAAGGATAAATAAATAAAAAGCCAACGGCTTATTTCCATTGCAGTCCCTTAGTTGAACCCTAACCCATTCTGACCTGAGATCGGATTCTAGAAATGTCAGTCGCTCTTCGATTTTTCAAAAATAGCAGACCTACAAGCTCGTATCGCGCCACTCGGTGGCGCGATATGAGCTTGTAGATCTGCTATTTTTCAATAGCTAAAGCATAACATGATGCTGACACCAAAATGGGTGCCCGTTCAGAATGGGTTAAGAACCAGCCCTAAGACAAAACAAAGTGC
>NC_139698.1:24589106-24634106 GCF_964188405.1 Protomyctophum parallelum | reverse complement strand
TCCATGACCCCCCTCTCACATGCACGCACGCGCACACACACACACACACACACACACTCTCGTCTCATGGGAGGTAGTGGTCCATGGTTGACCAGGTTAGCCAAGCTAGCTTGATCCAGCTCAATTTCCTCTTTTCTTCCCCTGTCCTTATATCCACCTTTTTCTGCTTCCCTCCCCTCCCCTCCCCTTCTCTCCTCTCCCCTCCCCTCCCCTCCCCTCCCCTCCCCTCCCCTCCCCTCCCCTCCCCTCCCCTCCCCTCCCCTTCTCTCCCCTCCCCTCCCGTTCCCCTCTTTTCACTTCCTCTCCACGTCCCTCTCTCCTCCCTCCTCCGTGCCCTGTGGGACAGTGCTGGTCTCTGGTTGACTGGCAGGTCACGCTGAGCCATGGAGTGATGGAAGGCTAACATGCAGCAGATGTGTGTGTGTGTGTGTGGGGGGGGGAACGGGGGGACAGTGAGCTCTGTATTTGACTGGATGGCCGCTGCATTGGTCTGCTCAGAGTAGTGGGGCTGACCTTTAACCCCCCCCCCGCCCCCCCACCAACCACCTTATCCTGCCTGTCACGTCCCCCGAAAATAATGTTTTTAGGGTTGAGAATATACTGTACGTCATTCATTGCGGAGCGACGCGGGCCGTGCGACGAATGACAAACGTTCGCCTTTATTCCTCGCAGAGGAAAACCACAAGTTGGTTCAACTTTCACTGCATGGAGACTCGGAGTGAGCTAGAGCGCACGCAGGCTCGGCTTTACCTCTGCAGGCGGTTTCCTCCATCTGGGATGGGAATAATGTGATTGTGTGTGTGTGTGTCTTTATCTGAGCATCATTAAATGTCTGTGTGTAGTTTGTGTGCGACCGTGTATCTCCACCCATGCATGTACTGTTTCTAGATGAATGTGTGGGAAGTAAATGTCTTAAAATCTACTTCCTGATTTCCTCAGGCTGTCTGTGTGTGTGTGTGTGTGTGTGTGTGTGTGTGTGTGTGTGTGTGTGTGTGTGTGTGTGTGTGTGTGTGTGTGTGTGTGTGTGTGTGTGTGTGTGTGTGTGTGTGTGTGTGTGTGTGTGTGTGTGTGTGTGTGTGTGTGTGTGTGTGTGTGTGTGTGTGTGTGTGTGTGTGTGTGTGTGTGTGTGTGTGTGTGTGTGTGTGTGTGGAATGGCTGTCGTATTGTTTTGCAACTTCAGGGGTTGAACGTGAAGCCAACAGGGCACGGCTCATTCATTCCGCTGTAGAGCGTGTTTGTGTAAACATGTCAGAGTGACTGACAGGAATATGGATACTGGATGCTGCTTATCCCAGCTGTGTGTGTGTCGTTGTGTGTATGTGTGCGCTAAATCTGCAATACTGTGCTTGTGCTGTTGTGCACCTATCTCCCTGTGCATAAACTGTAGATGTGTGTATACATACATACATAATGTGTGTGTGTCTATATAGTATATATATATATATACATGCACACATGATACACACTATGTACGGCAGATATACTGTCCTCCGTAAACGTCCAGTTTATCTGCGGTGTTTTTAAGTGTCTGTCGAGCTGGATTCATGGTGCTCGTCCTTGGCAAAGGAGCTTCTGCAATTTGGACACGTTGGGCGCACGCACGTACGCACGAGCACCCTCTCACATGCGCATCAAATACACACGGAGGACTGCAGGAAGGCTTGCTCCGTCTGGGAGATTTCATTAGTGCAAGACATGGCTGGTGTCCAGGGCTGACACGGAGGGTGGGCTCTTCACAGCGCATGCACACAGCAACCTCCATCCTCTCAATTGGCTTCCTTCGCTCTCTCCTATCCTCTGCCCAACTATCAAGCGGGGTGGGGGAGGTTCGACCTGTTGTACCTTGGGGGGTTGGTGCACAGAACTTGATAATGACACAGGAAGACACACACACACGTGCGCATAGGGGATGAAGAAAGAAATGATGAACAGACACCCTCATTGGATAGAATACAGGCAGAGAGAGGTGCAGTTGGCTGGAGATTTGGCCAGATTCCCAGGTCCACTAGTTGCTCCCCTAGTCATTCTATTGGCTTCACCACTTTGAAGGGGTCCTTTTTTCTCTCAAAGGGACACAGCACCCCCCTGTGGCGAAGGACGTCCACTACATTTCAGGCAATGTCGTGTCCTTGCCTCTAGGTCTGTTCAGTGAAGAAATGCATTTAGCAAACCGTGGCGCAGATTGAAACGTAATAGAGCAGACATGACCGATCTGTCTGTCTGTTGTTTGCTCTTTACACGTTTCAGGTTTTGAGGCGTTTAATTTTTCCACTCTTATTTTCAAGTGATTTATTTGTAAGCAGAAGGGCTTTGTTGTTTATGCTCTAGGCAGTGTTCATTTTGTTGACTTAAGACTAGACTAGGACAAACTAAATGGTGTGCTATTCAAATAATCAGAATGTGCTAATTAACACTGGCTCAAGGACACTGATGGTACCTTTTATTTGTCACTCACGCATGCGTGTGTGGCAGTGAAAACAGACGTGCTGACTTATTAGGGGAGTCTTGTTTTTAACTTCTATAAAGTCAAATCTGGAATGTTCATTTAACCCCTAAAAGAAGCAGAGGACAGGAGTGGAAGGCGAGAGATTTGCTCCAAGGTCAGCAGGGTCACGCATTACAGTATGTGAGTCTGGAAACCAGAGTGGTTTAAGTTGTGAATGTACAGTATACATTTGTGATGTATCTTAACTATAAATGCACCAAGTCTGTGTATGTGTAACCGCTCACCCCACCAACGTCGAGTCAGTCGGACCCACGGTTGCTGCATATCCAGAACCGCCACAAAAGGTCTCTCTGCCCGGTCTCTGGACCTGACTATCTCCATATATGGAGCTGGCCTGTTCTGACATCATTCTGACATCTCCATAGACTCCATATTTGGGCATGACTGACACAGAACTCCATATATGGGCATAAAAGGGACACAGACGGAACTAGAAATGCACTCTGTCGAGGTGCCAACGTGCACCTTGCACGCAAGTAAGGCCATGTATGGCCTATTTGTGCACAAGCAGAGAGCGCCATGTGAGGTGCACTCACCGCCCCCCACTGGAAAAGCACCTCAATGTCATACAACTGCTGTTCTAAATACTTTAGACCCGTTATTGACCTTATTCCAACCTTGAAACGTACCTTAGTTACGTCACCAAGAATGGTGGCCCCTTATTGGCTGGTGATGATGACGTAACCAAATGATGCTGGTCCCTGAATGGGCGACTGTCTTAAACATGAGAGCACACCGACATACATACGTACATACCGCACCCAGCTGATCGCAGTGCTTGCGCAAGTAATAACTCGTGGGGCATGCATTTCCAACTTGCATCGTTCCAAGTAGGCCAGTGCCCAACGGGCACCGCTCTAGTATTTCAAATACAACAACATGCATACAAAAAAAGATCGATTTCTAAGCTCAACAGCTCAACAGCCCTAAACCCAAAATCCAGTAAACTTAAAGGCAAAGAGGACCAACTCCTCCCAACATTTCCACTTATTTATTTGGCTCGCATCACACACAAAAAAAGAGTAGGTTCGTCAGAGGGTTGGACGCTTACGCTCTTTGGCAAAGAGCCTGAATTAATTCCTCCAGACAGAGACACTCTGGACGTCTCTTTATACACCCAAGAGTTTATTTTTTGTGATGTGAGCCAAATTCATACATATTGTGTCTTTTGGTTGAAATATGAGAAGTGATACATTTTTTGTATGTTTTGAAACATTTGAAACCACGTGTTTAAAGATGTTTGTATACTATAAGCTATGGAAAACATGCTGTTTGGGAAAATTTAGGTCTGTATTATTTCAATGTTAACAATCTCCATTGTAAACACAACTATTGTAGCCCAAAAATACAGTAAATACAGACGGCACTAGTCACGCAGTCTAATCTATGGATGGCAAGTTGCCGTATTAAGTTTACAGCTTGTGAACACAAAGCACCAACGGATGTTCTGATGTAAGCTGAACTCATGTGAGGTGAAATGTGATTGTTGTAGCCAGTGAGCATAATCTTGAACAATGCGAACACCAGTAAACTACATTGACCTGCTTGCCATGCCTTGGGTACTGTAGTCCTAGTATAATCACTGGTATTAGTAGCTAGTTGCCACCACAGAGAAATATGAATGGAAACGAGAACAGACTTAACAACCTGCCGTTACAGAGGCTATCCCTGTGTGCGTGTGCGTGTGCGTGTGCGTGTGCGTGTGCGTGTGCGTGTGCGTGTGCGTGTGTGTGTGTGTGTGTGTGTGTGTGTGTGTGGGATGGCTGATTCATCCTGTGTGCAATTAGCTTGAAGCACAACGAGTGTGTAGTCATTCACACCCAAAGCCATTTGGAGAGAAAGAGTTCATATCTCTGTTCACTCCATCTGGCCAATTATTTTAGAGCAATGGCAGATCATGTATAATATGAAGAATATCATCACTCACAGTTGTGCTGTGTTCATGCTGGCCCAGCCAGTGAGGTAGCCTTTTTTTTTCTACCCGCTATTTCCATAGCCAGTAAACTTTATCTGTTATCTCAAAACCAAACTTTACTCTTGCTATTGTCCCGAGTTTCAATGGCCCTTGGAGGTGGAAGCTTTTTACATTTGCTACAGTGGAGACAGTATTGCTTTGGGGCACCGGGGGCAGAGACACTCATAGCACAGCAGGAAAATGCCCTAAAACCAGTCAGATTTATAAAGGAGTGCTCTTTTTTTCTTCCAGTTCACCTCCCACGCTCCCCTGCGGCGGGGTGAACCCCCCCCCCCCCCTCCTCCCCTACCAAGACTAGGGGTGAACGATGATTTACGATTGTGTCCCTATCGGGCCTAACTCGAACGGGCGCTGAGTCGACTGAAGGTCGGCACGCCTCCCCGACTGTGAGACCGAGTGCACCTTTTTCAATCCGACTGGTTTTCCAATCGTACTGTTAGTGTGACATATACACAAGCATGACATTCCTGAGTATATGTCACGGTACAGGACACAAAGTGGAACTCTACCCTCCCCACGGGTCAAAGACAAGGTCGTAGAGGGAAGGATGAGGCTGGCAGGGCACTGCACAGTGCACAGTAAGGAAACTGACGCTGTGGGAGGCAATCCAAGGTGCAGCTACTGTAGGGGAAGGAGGCGCGTCCAAGGCTAGTCCTCACTCTCGCATTGCATCGAATGAAGAATATTCAATATATTGGTGTAGCATTTCTGAAGGAGATGGACAGACAGATGCTGTTTTAGACGGTATATAGGCCCCTAAAGTGCCACGCCATAAAAATACAACGTGTATCTTGTCCATAGTGTTGTTTCCGTTTACATCACTGCATCTGTACAGATAGATGTTAGGTGACTTTATCGGAATGCTTTTCTGTGTCCCAGACGGCTTCCCTCCCGGCATGCAGTCACACTTTCTCCTGTGTTCACGGTCCTACAGAACAGTATGTGTAAATCATCTCTCTATTCATATGAGCAAAGTTTTCTCCCACGGGTCACCTCCATTAAAATACTTTAGTAAATGTCACAATGAAACACTGTCCAGCTCCCTCCCTCCCCCCGAGAGACCTTGTAAAAGCCTGAGTCAGTAATTATTTAGCTTTTAGTCATTATAGAGTTTAGATTTCTTTTTTTCTTTTACGAGTCACCGGATTCTCCATTTTACAGGGGTGCTGATGCGAGGCATGTTTTACAACCTCTGGAGATGGACGCTTTTGATATGGAGGGTGGGGGTGACGCCGCGCCTGAATACCTGATTGGAGATTTTCATCTCTGCTCTGTCTGTCATCTTGTCTCGGCGTAATACCCTCTTGTACTTGTCTCCATGGGTACACACAAGTGATTCCAGTAGGGAGACCTCCTGTCTTTCTGTTGCATGTTTTATTGAGCTGCACGGTGACTTCTGAACGTGCAGCATTCTGTTGTCATTTGATTAGATCTAATCAAAGTGCTCAATCTTCTCGACATGAGAAGTACTCTCTTAAGAGAGATGGGAATAATTGACATGATTTAACGGCATGACAATTATTATAAAAAGAATTACTATAATTTTAATCCCACGATTTTGCAACCCATTTTTTTCACTGTCAATTATCTGTAATCCTGGGCACTAGACTTCCTCTGCCAACCTGGAGGGGCAGCGGACTGACCGCATGCTTCCTTCTATGCATGTCTATGCAAGTCCATACGTAGCGTAGCGTATACGTAGCGTGTGGAAGGAACATGTTATTCCGACCAGTTCCTTTCCCCTCCTTATGGCGCCCCGACTGGCAAGGGGGAGGTAGTTTAGAGACCAGTATTACTGCATGTTTTTTGTGAGGGTACCTACCCTAGGGGACACGGGGAGAACATGCAGGCTCCACACAGAAAGGCCCTTCACCAACCCCGCCTCGGGCACCGACGACGTGGAGGAGAGAACTCGTCCACAGCATCCCCAGCGGGAATTGAACCCAGGACCTTCTAGCTGTGAGGAGACAGCACTACCGATTGTGCCACCGTGCCTCTCCTGACAATTATTTCTTGAATATATTTTCTTGTATTAATATTACATTGTTATGACGTATTTCTTCATAACTGGAGAGGGTAAATCTGGCCGTGGGTGGATGTAAAAGCAATGGTTGGTCCTCCATACTTAATTTCAAGCCTCAGGACTTTATTGCCAATCATAAATGAACCATGGTAGTCCCTGTTATGTGCCTGGAGGCTAGAATAATTCCAGAACCATAATACTGTTATAAAGCATTGAACTAATGGGACTTTGTTTGTCGTATACAAGGAAATATAATATAAAAAACACAATTATAGTACGATGGCATACAAATTAAGTCCAAACAACTGTGTGGGGCGACTGTGGCTCAGGAGGTAGAGCAGGTCATCCAATGATCCATGGGTCGGCGGTTTGAATCCCGGCTCCTCCTGTCTACATGTCGAAGTGTCCTTGGGCAAGACACTAAACCCCAAATTGCTCCCGATGTGCTGGTTGGTACCTTGCATGGCTTCCGTCGCAATCGGTGTATGAATGTGTGTGTGAATGGGTGAATGTAATGCACAATCTATTGCCTTGGATAAAGGTGCTATATAAATGCACCATTTACCATTTAACAGTTAAAGCGCTGTCACTGGCCAATGACAGTTCCTCCTCATTGATTTTTGTATTGTTTAGCAAAACAGATCTTCAATAGAACTTATTTGCAAAGCAGTGGAAAATAAAAACTGAATCATGCAGATCTCAGGATCTATACCTGGGATGGCATGGCTCCAATGTGGATCTTGGACTTCATGTGGCCAGCCAGGCCATCTTCCAAATGTGGGTTCAGCCCAATCGGAGCCCCATTGATTTACAGTATAAATATATATAGCATAAAAATGTGTAAAGTAATTAGTGGTGTACTTCTGTGGCATAACAAAAACATGTCTAGACCTCAGGCTCTTGCCGAGCCACAGAATAAAAATCTGTTGCCTGCTTGTTTAAAAACAACGTTTCACCCCATGGCAGACTTGAGAAAGAAACGGCACCACTAAACTGAACCGGATCAGAGACCTTTCCCCTCAAGCACCGCGACACGCGTTGAAGAAGAAAGCGCACTCGGGCATGAAATTCACTAGGTCTCACCCAAAAATACCAATTTCAACCGTCTTTGCAGCACAATTGGGGCGCAAAACAAAATATGAAAACTAAAGTTCAGTTGATACGTGAAAGCATAGTGCTGATCATGATCAAACGGCGTGCCGTCGACAAGGAGCGAAGGGAATACTAAGTGGCAGAGTAGAGGATGATCGTTTGCCCTCTCCTTTACAAACGAGGCAAAATGGAAAACAATTTTAGGGAGATATTCAAAGCAGTCCATTGTCGGGAGAGGAGACGCTTGTAATTAGAGAGCAGATAACATTCAATCACAACACGTCCAATTACCAGTGCCAGGGTTTGTTCTCGTCAAATGGGCTTTAGATCCGCACTGGCCTTTACCGCCCCCTCATTAGCATAATCCCCCCGGGAACGCCGTGGGATAATGAGAGGGTCGCACCTTTTAGTAAACACTGTGTGTGTGTGTGTGTGTGTGTGTGTGTGTGTGTGTGTGTGTGTGTGTGTGCGCGTGTGCGCACAGCCGTGTACACACACGTATGTTCTTCAGACGAGGTTCATTAGTGAAACATCTGATTCATTCGGTTCCTCTTAATAACCCGAGCGTTCTACTAATCTACTAATCAAGACCTTTTCTCCGTATCCTACCCATACTCTATCATACCCTGCATCTCTCTCGCTTCACGAACACGCGCACACACATTCTCATTGCAGTTTTCTTTTTGTGATCTTCTGCCTCATTGCTTCCTGAGTGCTATACTGCTACATTACATTGTGGAGGTATTATTTATGACTCAACAGGCTCTTATAAATGAGTTCTGCGGATTTAACATATACGTAGCTGAAACGCTGGCCATGATTTTATTTTTTTTATTCCACAAAGAGAAGAGATATTCTGTGCCCCTGCTCACATAATGTTCCCCCACATTCTCTCTCTCGCTCTCTCTCTCTTCCCCCCCCCCACCTCCACAGGAAACCGTCTTCCAGAGAAGGGTCCCACCACAGGCAGTATCATCGGGGCCATCATTGGGGTCATCCTGCTCTTGGCCATCGTTGGAACGGCTATCGCCATGTACCGCAAGCACCATAACAACAAGCTCAATGGAGAGTGAGTGACATTACACATATATACCTTTAACTTCCTCAGGCCTTTGTCCTGGAATACCTGCTGTGTTGTTTCGTGTTGTCCGTATTTAGCTTGCTTTCCCGAGGCATTTTTTTCTTTCAGGAATGGCAATTATGTTATATTCTGTGCGCGCGTTATTGATTTATGGTGTCTTCTGTTTCCTTCCTGCCTTGAATTCCTCAGGCTTTATTTCTCACTCTCTCTGGTCTCTAGTGTGTCTCTAATGAGGGCATTCACTCACAAAACTGAGGGTTCATCTGCAGCCATGCACTCCAACATTGTGCTCTCAATTCTGCCTCTTAACGTATACAGACACAAACACTCAATTAATCGGTATAATTGGTTCTGAGACTTTAGGACCATAACTCTGCGGGTGTACAAATGGAACCAAATTGACTCATTTGTGCACTTGACAGAGTCCTCTTATTCAAGTCTTACTTGAAAAAGGCTGCAAGGCTCGAAGCGCCGTATCTGCTTCCGTTTGTCGTATTTTGTAGCATTCAAAAGTGTGTCTGTCTTGTTTTTCAGTCAAAAAGACCCAAGCCGTTGTCTGTAATTTGTCAATATTAAAGATGTCAATAAATCAATCACTCAAAGTCTCTCTCTCTCTCTCTCTCTCTCTCTCTCTCTCTCTCTCTCACTCTCTCTCTCTGTCAGTGGCCCACCCAAGTACAAGCCTCCTCCCCCTACAAAGAAGACCAACACCTCCACTGACAGGGTGAGTCAATGTCTACTCTAACCTTAGCCTCGGTACCCAGGCTTTTATTTGCGTTTATTGGCTCAAAATGAAACGCCTGGGGAAACGAGACACATTTCCTGGTCTAGGAGTGGGAGTGAACTACAGTACAGTGCAGAGGGGCATCGTTCCAAATCTGGTGATGTCAGTGTTGTCCGCTGTTTTCTACCAGGGGAGGGGCGGGCAGGGGCGGGCGCTCAGATCGGTGAATTAATGTGATCCAAAAAGTGATCCCTGTGGCACCTAGCCTCTGTCCCAGCCTTATTCATCTGCAAAGATGAATGTATCGGCGGAAGTTCGGACCGGAACATCCGTCAGATGTATTTCCCCCGGATACGATATTTTGTCGACCGTTCACAACACTCGTTTCATTCACGGAGAATGTAAGCTGATTTGTAAAGCGTCAACGTAATTTCCTTGAGCGGTACTAAAATCCTGCAACTTCCGCCACCAAAAAAGCTCGCTCAGTGGTGTCTTGTGGCTCCAGTTCGCTTGAGACGGCGCCCCTCCGTTGCGATATAAAGATTTTACTATATCTGCGGTTGTTGGAAAATTTGTGGCGGCCGCGGGATTCGAACCCAGGAGGTGTAAATTGGGAGTCTACTGACTAACGAAGCTTGCTGTGTGAGAATGCACCGCAGGCACCCTACCACTTCCTACTAGTAGTAGGAGGGGGGCCAATCAGAGACAGGCAGGGGCGGGTCTTTACGCAACTGTACCGCATTCCTAAATCACGCCTCCATAACCATAACCCTACCCCCAACATGAAGCCTAACTATAGGCCTGACCATAACCCCAACAATAAGCCCTCTCTAACCCTGATCCGACCTAAACACACCCATAGCACCCAAGAAAAATGACTTATTTAAGGTGCCAAGCACAATCTTGTGCCAAGCACAATCTTTATTTCATTATAAGCCAATCAGCAAAGACGGGACCGTCTTTGTTTAGCGTTTTATCACCTCAATACTTCAAGGATTAACTTACATTTTGAAGGAAATTTTAAAGTAAAGACTTAACTCTCTTTATATGTTTTAAAGTAAACGATGATCACTGCTCACATACTGTACTTGGATGCATCCTTTTCGTTGGCATGGGTGTTAAGAAGCAATTCATCCACTAGAGGACAGTCAGTTAATTATCAAAGGTTTTCTGACAACGTAATAATAATAGAGCTTTATTTATATAGCACCTTTTAAGAACAAGTCACAAAGTGCTTAACAGAAAAAAATATTGAGAAAAACATAGGATCAAAAAGGCATAGAATACAATAGAAGAGATTTGTCTAAAACACAACAGAAGATGACCATACAAAATTAAAAAATTTGGAAATCACATGGGTAATGGGCTAAATGCAGCTCTGTAAAAATGAGTCTTTAGGAGCGATTTAAAATGGGACACAAGACTCTGCAAGCCTGATCTCCAGGGGCAGAGCGTTCCAGACAAACATGGCAGCTGTCACTACTGTCCAACTCACATTTAATGTGAGTTGACCAATCTCCTCCCATTGTTTGTCCATGTGCCCGGATGAAGTGCCATAATTTATCTCAGTTTAAAAGGAAAATGCAAAACACTATACAAAACGAACAAAAAACGCATACAATCAGACCTATAATACAAATATATTTTGTACAGATGGCAATGTCATAGATGGCGTGTAATGGACATGACTTATTTAGAAATGTGCTGTATTTTCCGAGGAAGAAAAACGGCCTTGGTGTGACATTGACCCTAACCGTCAACTCTCTCACCATGACCCGTCCCTCACCCATCCTTAACTCTAACCTTAGAGTGTAAGTTCAATGATTTTAAGTTAAGATCTTATCCCTTGCTAACATAAGCAGTGTGTATCTGTAATTATTTAGGAAACTAGAAAAAAATAATTCAGTCAAGCAAGCAATCACGCATGTTAACAAGCATTCCAAACCAAACGGATATTGTCAGTACAACTCCCCCAAAAGCCCTTTGCAGGCTCCACATGGGAGTATGCATTATGTAAGATGTCATGCAAATTATAATTACTGTTGGTTTAAAATCATGCTCTTGAACATGGCTGTAAGTACGATGCAAGGTAGCCTACATGAACATACACATTCCTCCGGGTGTAAATTGAACATGTTGGGGTCAACCATTTACATAAATAAGAATAGTAGACATTCATGTCCTTTGACATAGAACAGATGTCTGCCAGCCATCTCAGATGCAAACATTGACACAATCACAGGGACCACAGTTATGTTTCTGAAGAGCTGTGAAAACCGTCGGCGAGGCCATCTGTGCTGATGTGTCATGGTTTCATTATGTAAATGTGTGCGTGCGGTGGTGGAAAGTAATGAATTTACTTAAGTACTGTACTTAAGTACAATTTTGAGGTATTTGTACTTTACTTGAGTATTTCCAATTTCCAGTACACCTGAGAGGCAAATATTGTACTTTTACTCCACTACATTTATTTTAAAGCTTTAGTTAGGCTACTGTATACTTTGTAGATTTTGATTATTATAAAAGAAAACATACCCCATTACATTACCCACCATATACATTTCGGCCATTTGTAGATGAGCATAAACTCGATCAAAACATTTGAACATTCTGCATAATGAGTACTTTTACTTTTGCTACTTTAAGTACATTTTAATGCCAGTACTTTTTTACACTCAAGTACATTTTGAAATGAATAATTTTGACTTGTAACGGAGTAGTTCTACATTGCAGTATTGATGCTTTTTCTTAAATGTGGCGCAAGTCTTTGAATATATATTCTTTCAGAGTGAACGTTTTTAACTAAAATCTTTGCTTCTGGAGGCGGTCCCTGGATGAACATATTTTCAGATGGGGGGTCGGTGGCCAATTTCATATATTTTTGGGGGTCCTTGACATGGAACATGTTTGAGAACGACTGACACAGAAACATAGGTTTTTCAAGAAAACTGTAGGGATTTAGAAGACATTTTGTAGAATCGTCCTCTGTCCAAAATGGGTTAAGTAAATCAATCGAGTGGTTTTTTTCCACCCCTGCAGCTGAACGTGGCTCACAACCCAGCGTCTGAGGGCAGACCTCTGCAGAGCGAGGACTACGCAGCTAACCAGAGTGCAGAGCCAGTCACGGTAAGTTACGCCGTTATATCAGAGACAGGAAATTGTTTTCCACCGTTGGTGTACAAACAATACAGACATAATACAGTTATTATAGTTACAAAAAAGGGAAGACAGAAACATATTGATATTAGAAACCCACAAGCTCAGTTGATTACCGTCACTGACTAAGGGGGGATATGCGTATTATTGGTTTTCTTTTGTACGGCAGAGGAGACTGAGGCTATTATTGGCAGCCAAAATCTTTAGGATTGGAATCAGAAGCATGAACAGCAGCCAAACAGCACATGGAAACGGATGTTTTTCACTCTGTCTGGACACCGGGACACTGAAGCCTGATTCAGTGTTGCTGGCCGAAAATAGCCGATCTACAAGCTCACATAGTGTATTAGTACTAGTAGACATGATAATTGATGACGGATTGTGTTTAAAGATGGAGACAGAATATAAATATGTCCCCAACCTTACAGACAAAACGTTCATGATCATGGGGCGCCTGCTGACCTAGTGGTCCAGGCACGTGCCACATCTAGGCTCTGGCCTGACAGCGCGTTGCGTGTTCGAAACCCATTCATGACAACCTTTGCTGTGTGTCTCTCCCCTTCTCTCTCTCCCTCTTCACCGTGACTATCAATAAAGCCACAAAAGCCAAAAAAAGTTCAAGTTCAAATGGACACATTTTTATAATATTTATTTTTACTCACGTCAACAGGATCTGGATAACTACACTGAGAATGATGACGGTTATGGACCAGAAGACGAGAGGGAGCATTACTACTCTGCTGCCCCCCCTGGCTGGGATGACCCTGCACACAGCGAAATTCTTCCTCCTTACGCAGCCGAAGGCCCCCAGGAGGACCAAGGACCAGGAGGCACCAGTGTCAACCGCGAGGACAGCTTTGTGTCCCCTGCCATGTATGTGTGAGAGAGAGAGCACTGTGATGAGTTGGATATCTGTGTGTGTGCGTGAGACTGTGTGACTGTGTGTGCGTGTGTGTGTGTGTGTCTCTGTATGCGTGCATGTGTGTGTGTGTCCGTCCATGCATGTCATTGCATGAATGCCCATGCTTGCTTAAAGGAGAGACTTGACTTCAACACTTGGGAGGTGAATTTCCAGAGAGCATTGATGCACAGTTCTGAATGTTCAAACATGTGCCTCGGATTTTGAGGATTTTGATTTGTCTTTTTAGTGTTCAACTGGCCATGGATGACTAGTCAGACCAGGAAGTGAATGTCTTAACTAGAAATGGATGACTAGTCAGACCATGGATGACTAGTCAGACCAGGGATGACTAGTCAGACCAGGGATGACTAGTCGGACCAGGGATGACTAGTCGGACCAGGGATGACTAGTCGGACCAGGGATGACTAGTCAGACCAGGGATGACTAGTCAGACCAGGGATGACTAGTCGGACCAGGGAGTGAATGTCTTAACTAGAAATGGATGACTAGTCAGACCATGGATGACTAGTCAGACCAGGGATGACTAGTCAGACCATGGATGACTAGTCGGACCAGGGATGACTAGTCGGACCAGGGATGACTAGTCGGACCAGGGAGTGAATGTCTTAACTAGAAATGGATGACTAGTCAGACCAGGGATGACTAGTCAGACCAGGGATGACTAGTCAGACCAGGGATGACTAGTCAGACCAGGGATGACTAGTCAGACCAGGGAGTGAATGTCTTAACTAGAAAGCCGGTAGCCTGAATTCTTTAGGATTGATTCATGAAGAGCCAGTGAAACAAACTACACAGGATTGCATGTAAACTTGCTATATATTCTGAAGGAATATGGCAAAATGTTTTATTTTATTTTCAAACTGTAGGCACATAGTCGTTTTCAAATCTCATAGACTGTTGAATGTTAACTCATATTGGGATAGAGCAGGGGATAGGTTTATGAAATATGACTGGCCGAGAGGTTTGAACCGGACGCCAGTTATCCTATCTCCTGTGGGAGGCCCATGTTGCATTATTGAACACTGAACTTTGGTTGCACATTGCGGTTATTGTGGCTGGTGCAAGACGCAGCACGGGCAGTTATAACGTCTCCTTGTATCTGTTTGTGAGGTCGTGTCTGAATGAGGCTGGCAGGGAGGCACCGCGGAGCACACTCTGCCCCAGGAGAAGCCATTAGCTGCATTTAATCAGCCAGTCCAGCAAGGGAAACTTCACAGACCATAACTAGCAAGTGCAGGCATCAGCCGAGTATCCCTTGGTGGTACTGCATGTATGCATGGATGTCGGATATCTGTGAGTGCCTCCACCTCGGGTCTCTCTGCCTCACTTATCATACTGTACCTCAGCGACGGAGAGAACAGGTGGTTGAGGGAAGGGAAGTGCACATTATGACTGATTTTATTCATGTATTGCTGGTTGGTACAGATTCTTTCTGCTGTAACAAGTGGAAGGTGACATTCCAAAGTCCTTGAAAAATCCATTGAATGATTCGCTACCCGGTGTTCATTATGTATCTCAAAACCACAGATGTCCTTTAATTTTAAAAGAAAGGTAACTATTTTTCACTTTCATGATGGTAAATATTTTGTTAAAGTGCGCATCAGTTGTTGTTTGTTGGATATCTCTATTTTTTAAACGAATGTCTTAAATTTGTGTTTCTTGTTCATTTTTTCCCTGTAAAGCCATAAAGGACCTTTTTGCCGTATAACAACAAACAAAGACAGACATCCTAGTGTTTTTAGATTTTGTTTTATTTTTTCAAGAGAAGGGAACATCTGTTACTTTTAAATACTGAAAATGTTGTGCCTCTTTTTTTTGTTGTCGTTTAGCTTTTTATGTTGTACAATAGTAGATCTAGCAACGTACTGTACTCTGCATGGATTAGGCTCAATCTGGATTATGTTGATTATAAATCTGTTGTCATTCATCTCCAACGGAAGGATTAAGCAGTTCTTTGTAGAGTTGAACGAGGGCTGACACGGAGCCTGTCACCATGTCAGCAGCATCCTTCCACAGGGTGAAACAGGTCAGAGATGTCAGAGGTAATGATTGTACTGTGTGTAAATCTGTTAACCCAAAGCTGACTCTCTTCATTATGGCCAACCAGGGTGTGTATTTTCTTGTGTATGCAATCAAAATGGCCTCACGGGAGGTTTTGAGTGGCCCCTGTGATTTTTATTCTTAGTGTTTTTCAATGATGTTCTTTTTCTCCTCTTTTATTTTTTTACCGTATTATGTATGGATTTAATCGTCAATGAAATAATGATGTGCCACTGCTGATTGTTGGATCAATAAAACTTTTAACTGTGTTTGTTTGGCTTGATGTGTTTCATGTCAGGCCTTTTGAACTGTAGGTCAAGGGTTCCCAAACCGTTCATGATACCCCCAAAATAATCACATTTGAACAGGAGACATTGGTGCGCAAAATCCCCTCACTAGGATTTTGCACATTTAGTTTGTCTTGAAAAATAACCAACTACAACCTCACCTCGTGTTTCGTTTGCATGTTCTCCCCGTGTCCCCTAGGGTAGGTACCCTCACAAAAACTCTAAACTACCTCCCCCTGGCCAGCCGGGGCACCTGATGCAGGGGAAAGGAACTGGTCGGAATAACACGTTCCTTCCACGCGCTACGTCCGGCCGGGGAAACTCCCCCCTGTCAGGTGAAAAGAAGCAGCTTGGAGGACTCCTCATGCATAGAAGGAAGCATGGGGTCAGTCTGCTGCTGGGGTGATAAAATGGGTGCAAAATCGTGGGATAAAAATGTAATAAAAAAAAAGAAATGGTTGTAAAGGTCATTCAATTGTAACTTTAGAAATGTGCAGACACCCATGTGTACTGTATGTTTGTTTGTTTGCAGTTGAACCCATTCTGGACGGGAACCCCTTTTGGTGTTTTAACTAAGCATTATGTTATACTTTAGCTATTGAAAAATAGCAGATCTACAAGCTCATAGTGGCGCGCTACGAGCTTGTAGGTCTGCTATTTTTGAAAGATCTCACTGTCTGTCTGTCTATGATACTATAGCCTGCCTACTGCTATAGGTCTCTCAATTTCAGTCTGTCTGTCCTCAGCTTCCACCAGCACTTTCCACTGTCCAAGAACATGATCCATGAGACAGTGCTCTGTCTGTCTCTCTTGTTCTCTCTCTCTCTCTCTCTCTCTCTCACTCACTCACTCACTCACTCACTCACTCACTCACTCACTCACTCACATGCTCATGTAATTCCTCCATTTACCACACGGTGGCAGTATGTGGTTATAACTAGCTCTGATGGGTTCTGCTAAAATGCCCTGATGTCGTTTTGGAACTTACTGAACAAAGCCCCTAGACTGGACGTTGTTGACTATTTAGTATTGGTGGATATGACTGCGATAGAACCAGATTATAGCCCTTAAATAAAACTGATGCTATAGTAGCTCAAATTTGAACAAAAGGGCATTGCTGGAATGGCCATTGCAGTATCAGCAAAGGTCCACACGAGGGCTCCTAACACCAAGACCTGAGAACTGATACACAATGGCATATCTCTCCCTTTTCCCTCCTCTCCTCTGACTCATCTCTTTCTATATTAAGCCTCACATCCTCCGGATCAGCCACACACACTCCGTGCAAAAAAAGTCTACAGACTTGTTATTACCTCCCCTCAAAACCCACCGTGGTCCCTCTAGTCTATATACCCAGGCTGTGCTGCCACTGTGCCATTCTGGACTGGGCCCACGGCAGAGTTTCAGATGAGACGACATAGACACATATCCCACCTCCCTCTGTTCTGCATAGCTGACTCACCTTGAAACACACCTCTCGCTGCATGGCTTATCTGCATTCACGGTTGTGGTGGTGGTAAGCCATCGGTGAACTGAATGAACCGAGGCCTAGCTTCTGAAGCAGACGGAGGAGAGTGGTGGTTTTAACATGCAGCAGCTGCTTTCCATATCTCCCCATCTGGTCGTTAATTTTAGTTTTATTATCCCCGCTACTGGTCGGACCGAATTAAATGTATAGACTGTCATGATATGTTTGATAATATGTTTGATATGTTTGATAATATAGGCCAAAACCTGAATAGAACTAACAGTAGAGCCTCATACTGAATGGCAGCTTGGATTTGATTTGAGATGGAAGCAATTAAGGCCCTCACAAGTTGAGGGGGGGGGGGGGGTGGGAGTGGGAGTGGGCCATGGGGATATAGCTATAAAGGCCTACTGATAACTAACTACACCATTAGAATAATAACATACTAATATAAAGTAAATTAAAAGGCGATTACATTTCCCGTCATGACAAAGTACAACGGATGTGTTGGATTATATTCTGAGGGCACAGTAGGCTAGCTGTCTGTAGCGGCTGTACCAGCAGCAGCATGACTCTGCAGTCTGCAGTCAGCAGACAGTGGATGGTGGGCAGGAGGGGCTTCTTAAAGGAAGCAGAATATGAGACCCACACAGTGGGAAGCATAAAGGAAGCATCATATGTCATTCTTTATAGACGACAGCCATGGTGTATAGCAGGGGTGTCGAACTCAACTTGGGGCGAGGGCTGCATTGGTCAAAAGGTCACTTGATGGGGTCACAATAAGTTGCGGACGCACGCTCGATGTCTCAGTCAGTCACTGCTATAATATCCATCTATCTATCCATCTATCCATCTATCTATGTATGCTCAGACCCAGCCAGCCAGTATAGGGTTAGGACACACACACACACACACACACACACACACACACAATTTAGGCATTTAGCAGACGCTCTTATAATCCCGATCGATTTACAAGAACAAAAACAAGAACAAAAAACATATAGCAACACATCATAAACAAGTAGTTATCATGAATCATACGTATAAGCTAAGAATGTAACAGTGGAATATCTATATAATGAAACTATGCATAATACTATATAGTGTTATAATATATATTGTGCTATACGTCTACATAAAATGCTATCTAAATTACATAAGTTGAGCCTTTGCATACGCCAAGTAAGGTCGTCAGGGCTAGGGCAAGTGCTGCGGGCCATGATGCAGTCTGAAGAGGTGGGTTTTCAGACTACGGCGGAAGATTGGGAGTGAGGTTGCAGTTCTGATTGCAATGGGAAGTGCATTCCATAGTTTTGGAGCCAGAAGGGAGAAGAGGAACACACACACACACACACACACACACACACACACACACACACACACACACACACACACAGAGAGAGAGAGTTATCAGCTCAACCACATTATCCACTGCATGATATGGCAATCCTTGCTCTATTTCTGCAGATCACTGAGTGCTGAGTTTGCGCTATACGTCCCGATGGTCGCTATTTAAGCTCATGGGCGACGGTCGATAGTTATGACCTGGAAAAATGACCTGGTCTTATTGTAAACCAGCTAATGGCGCGGTGTTTGTATTGATTAGAGGACTGATAATGGTCGGAATGTGTAAACTATCAATGGACTGATTGATTACGCTACCACCAGACCATGCAGTCATAGACATGGGGGGGGAGTATCAACGGCTTAAAATATCCTAATCCTATACGGAAAATAACTAGAATAAAGGTTTGAACCTTTAAGAAAGAACATTAAAAGGCTACTATAGATTCAAAATGAGCTTTCTATATTATACAGTAGGACTATTTATCAGAGTTCACATTTACATTCAATGCTGTTAATAGAATAGAATAGTAGGCCTATATTAGTCCATTCCAGGATTACTCATTCATGGCTTGAAAGACAGGAGGTAATGAGGGTGACAGAAGGTTCACTGTCTCACCTCCACTAGCTAAGCTGGTTAAAAATAGAGGCCGGACAGAACAGAGGGTTTGAGAGAAGAGGACAGAAGAAGAGGCGCAGGGGGCGGAAGGACTGGCTATTTCTGACTGACGGACTGTAAGGAAAGCAGGTGAAGAGGTGAAGGAGGAGTATATATACTGTATAATGTATCAGTTATTGAGCCTGTGTGCAGCCTGAGGTCCTCAGGCAGGAACCTGTTGGCTGTTCCTGAATGGAGGCTGAAGGATGACTGACCGTTGGTCCGTGTCAGGGTTCCTCCTCCCTCTCAGAACCTGCCTGACGAGCTCAGGCTTGATACATCACAGTGTCTTCTTTTAAATCACTTCTGAAAACACGCCGTTATCGTTTAAAGGCCTTTTTCCATCATTTAAACGTACATTGTTTGATTCTCTTAATGTTTTATTTTGTTATGGCACTTTATATTTCCCAGCCGTTTTCACCTTGTCATGAAACTTCACAGGTGTGAAGTTGAGATCAAAATGAATGCCGAGTTGAAAACCAACCAGGGGCGCGACAGAAGTAGTCTGGATCTCCGAGGCTACTGGCTAGCTGACACCATTCCTTTCCATTACTTTGCCATGCTAACAAGTATTCCATACTTGAGGTATATCATGACCCTCCATGGTGGGTCAAATAACCATTCCCCCATGAGAAGGTCTTTCTTTAGTTAGTAAGAGGGATTTGTTAGCAAATCTCCCGGTGACCTTGACTAACAACTGGCGAACAGAACACATGAAAACTAGAAAAAGTGCCCTTCTGGGCACAGGTCTCCACCAGGTTATCCACAGATCCGTGCAGTTAGAGGTAAAAACACTTTTCGGCCAGTTATAGCGCCACCTTGAGGCTGAGTTGAAATTGTTCATGTGGCATTTCGTCCTCGGCCTAGTGGGAATGTGCGTGCACAATTTCACGGAAATCACGCGATGTGTTCATGATTTGCAGCATTTTGTTTGAAACTGAGCACTCTGTGAACTTTGGAAGCCAATCTTAACCAATCAGGATGGAGTCTGAGAAATCTGAAAGACCCGTTTCGTTGAATGGCTCTAGAGAGACTGTGTACTAATTTGCGTGATGTTTGGACAAAATCTGTAGGTGTACTGTGAAAAAACTTGTTTTGCACAAAGCGGCCTCCTGGTGGCGCTATAACAGGCCGTTCTGGAAAGTTTGGGGCAGAGGTTCATGGTTGGCATCCAGGGAGTGTGTGTGCAAAATTTGGCATCGACCGGGTTAACGGTGGCCGAGATTAGCTGTTCACGGACGGACACACGGACGGACACACGGACGGACGGACACACGGACGAAGTGCAAAACATACTCTCCCCACATGCCTTCGGCCTGGTGGAGACAATAAGTCATAATGCATCCTGTGTCATTCTCAGGCCTCTGTCTCGCTGATGGATGTCTCTGTCTTGCTACACAACCAGTCTGATCATGTGTCTGACGATGATGAGCATGTTTGGCTGTATGCTATTGGCCTGGCTGGTGAGTAGATATATATTGTTGTATATACTGTAGTCTCTCGCTCTCTCTCTCTACTGTAGCGCACCCACACACACGCACACAGAGTCTAGGCTACAGGCCTGTCTGAGTACACAGTAAGACCTGGATCAGACTTTGATCGACCTTGAACGTTACTTCTGAATGGTAGTCTAATGAACTCTCAAGTGTGTGTGTGTGTGTGTGTGGGGGGGGTGTTCTGACACATTAAGCCTTGTACCACCCTACAGCCTATAAGAGGCTGAATTGAACACATGTCTGGACCCCCTGTCGCGCGTGCGCGCGTGTGTGTATGTGCGTGTGCACGTGCGAGAACAGGGCCTGTGATTAAGTACATGTATGCTTTAAGTAAGTAGATTATAACCTAACCATCCACTATAGAGGCCTTATCTCCCTGCCGGCTCCATCAGAATGCAAACGGAGGCCTACTGTACATTCATCACCTCTATCTCTCCGTCTCTCCATCCTCCTCGCTTCTCTATCTTTCTCTCTGTCGACTTCATTCCCTCTGCTGCCATCCCATCCCGCCACCACCCACACCACTAAAAGGCCGCAAGGACACGCCTTGTGACGGGAGAAGAAGACACAGACGACGGGGGGACAGCCACTGGAACCATGGTGAGTGACACTAGGGAGGGAGGGAGGGAGGGAGGGAGAGAGGTTGATATGTTATTATGTTAGTGAGTTAGCAAAATTAGCGCGGGCGGGGGGGGGGGGGGCAGGCCCGGCCCTCCCTACAGGCCGACGAAGCAGCCGCTTTCTGCCCAGTGTTCCCCCAGTGCCTCCCCAGTACCTCCCCAATGTCAGGGCCTCCCCAGTACCTCCCCAATGTCTGCCCAGGGCCTCCCCAGTACCTCCCCAATGTCTGCCCAGTGCCTCCCCAGTACCTCCCCAATGTCAGGGCCTCCCCAGTACCTCCCAAATGTCTGCCCAGGGCCTCCCCAGTACCTCCCCAATGTCTGCCCAGGGCCTCCCCAATGTCTGCCCAGGGCCTCCCCAATGTCTGCCCCGGGCCTCCCTATAGTGACTCCCCAGTGTCTCCCCAGTGTCTCCCCAGTGTCCCCCCCAGTGCCTCCACAGTGCCCAGTGTCCCCCCAGTGCCTCCACAGTGCCTCCCCAGTGTCCCCAAAGTGTCCCCCCAGTACCTCCCCAATGTCTGCCCCGGGCCTCCCTAGTGCCTCCCCAGTGCCTCCCCAGTATCTCCCCAGTGCCTCCCCAGTGTCTTCCCAGAGCCCAGTGTCCCCCCAGTGCCTCCACACTGGGGGGAGTGTGAAGTGTGAAAAATCCTGCTTAGGGCGCCAGATTGCTCAGGACCGGCCCTAGGCGGGGGGATATGTGTGTGTGAGAGAGAGAGAGAGAGAGAGAGAGAGAGAGAGAGAGAGCTGCATGATAGAGAGAGAGGATTGGCTTTGGGGATTAGGATATGAGGCTAAACGTGGACGGTGTACAGTGGCCCGGTGGACAGCTGGGGGAGTGAAGCCCTAGGTAGGAATGTTGGCACCACATGATTGGCTCTGTAGTTGTTCATTGATGGCCTACCAGGTCCATCTGACCTGTAGTTGTTCATTGATGCCTACCAGGTCCATCTGACCTGTAGTTGTTCATTGATGGCCTACCAGGTCCATCTGACCTGTAGTTGTTCATTGATGGCTTACCAGGTCCATCTGACCTGTAGTTGTTCATTGATGGCCTACCAGGTCCATCTGACCTGTAGTTGTTCATTGATGGCCTACCAGGTCCATCTGACCTGTAGTTGTTCATTGATGGCCTACCAGGTCCATCTGACCTGTAGTTGTTCATTGATGGCCTACCAGGTCCATCTGACCTGTAGTTGTTCATTGATTGCCTACCAGGTCCATCTGACCTGTAGTTGTTCATTGATTGCCTACCAGGTCCATCTGACCTGTAGTTGTTCATTGATGGCTTAGCTACCATGCCCATCTGACTGAGTTATTCGTACATTGGTAAATCCTTAGTGTTAAAGGGTAAGACCACTTTTTTAGAGGTTACTATTTGAAGGATCCACGGATCCAGATCGGATTTTCTTCCTAATAAAAATTGTAAAATCAACAAATCAACAAAAAAATCTAAAATGAAATGCTCTATATTGTCTGAATCAACTTTGTTTGTGTTTGTTTACATACTAAAAGAGTGACTTTGAGAGCTGTTTCAGTGTACAATGTAAGTCAATGAGGAATATATTTTAAATTATCAATTTCTAATCACGGAGATTTTCTTTTAATTTCTTGTCCACATTTGGAGTTTCATCATGGCAAGGTAACTACACAACCCAACTCTCTACAAACAAAAGTGGTCTTACCCTTTAAAGCTACAGTCCTGCTAGCATATTCTACAATATATATTGTTAATAACCAACCAATAAAGAATAATGATGTTATCTATACAGTGGTGAGGGGACGGCCCCACTACTCTTCTTGTATTTAGAACCTGGTGTCGGGGAGCACATACTGGTTGACAATGTCAATAAAGTTGAAGCACATGGACCTGCATAAATGTCCCCTAGCTGGCCTAGCCCAAAGCACACGTAGAATGGAATCTCTCTGTTTGATGGAGCACAGAGGTCTGATTCCCATCTCTTCCTGAAATAAGTATGATCAGAGGTAGGTGTTGGGTGTCAGTATGAAGACTGATAGAAAGATAGCAGGATGCAGAAACAATGTCCTGTAACTAACCTGGGTTCAAACCAGTTCACATCCCCTCAGCAAACAGTGTAGAATGCAAGTATACTTTTGAGCTCGATGGGCTCGCTTTGGTCCTACTTTGGAAACGGTCCAACATAGTACATCACTCTGTCTGTCTGTCTCTCTGTCTGTCTGTCCGTGTCTCTCTCTCGCTCTCTTTCTCTCTCGACGTGAACAGTCATTTTCAACACGGTGCATCATCTTGTATATTCTGTCATATATCATCTCATTTAGTCCAATCACAATTTGCGTCCTCACTTTTGTCTTGTCAAAACACTCAAAAATGGCCATTCATTTTCAATGGGATCTAATGTTTGTGTTGGACAAACACTCAAAACTGGCCATTCATTATTTGTGTTAGGACAATTTGTATTTACACACACACCCTCAAAGCTGGACATAGGAGGGGCTATCACCCCTCAAATAAAGCACCCAACCCTCAGACTAATATCTATAACATGGACAATGGACATCGGTCCGATTACTCTACCTCTCTCTGTCAGGAGAGACCGGAAACGTGTATAGCTTTGAAGGTGCTGCGAGAGTCTTTTTTTCTCACTCAATCAGAGTCTTTTCATTTTGTTTAGTGACACCCCTAGCTCCGTTGTCATTACAGCATTGTTCTACACGGAAGGAATGCTGAAAAGACTGCTGCCGGTTCCTAAAACCCAAAGATATTTTGGAATGTAACAATTGTTATACATAAATAAATACATTTCCAGGGCCTACATCATTTTGGCGACTAGACATAATGTTTAACTAGCCTGGCATGGCCAGACTACTGCGTAGATATTAGTCTGGAATCTCTGTGTGGAATCTGCATTTCCAAAAAAGATACCTCTGGTGATAAACACGGCCCCATATAATAACACAGTATGACTTTAATACTCTATACAGAAACAGCTCTTTGATGATCCGAAAATACATTTTCACGAGAGAACCCATTCATCAGCATATTTTATAGTGTCCCAATTCCAATTCTGTCTGCTTATTTTTTGGTCTAGTTGCTTGGTTTCATAATTGTGTAAAACACATTTTCACAGTACAATTATCTTCTAATCTGTCTAATTAGGACTCTATAGCTCAAATGCTGGGAATATGATTAATATTCGTATGCATTGTATTGACCAGTCATCAATAACAATGAATACTGTAGGGAAATTAAAGCTAGCTGACAAACAGACTTGTTTTGGAACCACACATTTATTTGGAATGGCAAATTACTTATTTATGTATTAATATTGTTGGAGTCACAACGGTAAGGCTTTGGATACCTGTCCATGTTCATGTTGCAGTTCAGTGGTTTTCAACCAGTGGTCCTTTAGGGGGTTCCAGGTGGTCCCCAGCTAAATGATGGAGAGTTGGTAACCAAATGGACCCTTAAAGATCTTTAACTCTCTTGAGAGTTACATTATTGTTGAACATCTGCATTGCTTAATGTACAAGAATACACAATTAGAGACGGTAGAATAATTGTTAGCATTGAATTGTGGACAAAATCTCATCCAACGACAACAAAAATATTCTTTTAGTTTTGTGTCTGAGAGGCTAAGGGCTCCATTTTCGTCACCGCTAAACCCCTCATCCCTAAACTTCTTTGCACTTTTTTACTATTTTGAAATACATTTTTGAATAGTTCAACTAGCCAATCTACATTGACACGCTGTGAGCTTGTAGACTGGCCATTTTAACTATTCCAAAATGTTTTGCCTTGATATGAAAAGGGTTGAAAACCACTGTTGCAGTTGATGCACTGTCAATAATGAAAACACAGCACATGATCTCAAATCACATTTACTTTATTTGTCAGAGTTGGAGACTTTATAATTTGACAGGACACTGGTAACTGTCAAAGCAAAATGTCCACATCTATTCCATTCTACTCTATTCAGTGCTTCATATACAGAGCTTCTCAGTCACATACATGAATATATCCCAATACTCTAACCTTCATCTTTCCACACCAGTGATTCTCAACCTTTTGAATCAATATCAATATCATTTGATATTGGTTCAGTGTAGGTCCACGTGTATACACTCTGATTTACAGACCCATAAGAATCCATTTGGTTCCTAACTATGAGTCATTTAGCTCCGTGACCCCCTGGAACCCCTCAATCAGAACCCATGGTGAGAACCAATCTTCAACACAGTTGTGCTGTATATCAGCTTGACTGTATATCCAAAACGCAGCACAATAGCCCAGACAGTTCAGCCTGAGAGACAGAAGGCACACATAGACAGTATTCTCCAGCACACATTGATCTGATAATGGATCCACAGTAGATTCAATATTACAGTACTTTACTCCCTGTGTGGCCTAAAGCAATCACTTACAGTTGCAAACAGAGAAGGCATCTCTGCTGCTAATGTATGCTCAGTTTATGATCAGTTTATTGTTTTGTTGGATGAGGATAGAATACAGAATCTAACTCATAAAAACAGTGATGAAATTATTTATAAAACATCTTATGGACATAAAGCATTTAGCCTATGCTAGTCCATTTCTCTCACTCATGTGTTTCGATTGGCCTTCTATTTATTGATGAACTGAGAAGCCGTGCACTGGCAATGTATAATAATTCAGTAATTTTGCCATCTTTGTTATTGCATATTACATTTCCTCACTCAATCAAAAGCTTTGAGCGTCTGTGTCAGACAGAAACTGCAGAGTCACTTAAACTCAGAGGTTGCTAAACAGTCACTGCATTTAGCCATATTGAAAGGCAGCCAACAATGTGTGTGTGTGTGTGTGTGTGTGTGTGTGTGTGTGTGTGTGTGTGTGTGTGTGTGTGTGTGTGTGTGTGTGTGTGTGTGTGTGTGTGTGTGTGTGTGTGTGTGTGTGTGTGTGTGTGTGTGTGTGTGTGTGTGTGTGTGTGTGTGTGCACACGTTTGTGACGTTAGTATGTAGATGTTAATTTAAGCATTATGCAAATAGTTTTGCTGCATGTGTTTTTGCATGTGAATCTATGCACGTGTGTGTGTGTGTGTGTGTGTGTGTGTGTGTGCATCCATGCTCATGTGTTTGTGTGTGTTTGTGGGAGTGACATTTTGTGGATCCCCAGGGCAGAGGTGATGCCAGGTGGTTTAAGGATGACTGTTAATATTTAATGCCACAGGCTCAGGTTGCATCATCTCTTATGTACCTGCTGATCGAGTGACTCCCTTCAACAATAGTCTCCAAAATGTCTCACTTAAAGGGATGAGACGCTGAATTGTTCAGTTTCTAACAGAGACGATGCAGAACACGTAGCAGCAGTGTGATATGTAATGTACAATACATTCCCCTTCCTATAGCCTTGGATCAAGTCCCCCTAAAGCCTTCCCTCACGTGCTTCCCTTTTCTTTGTCTCCCTCTCAAGGGCTCGATGTACTTTGTTTGCGGTGTGGTGTCGCGCACCACAAATAGCAGATCTACAAGCTCACAATATGTTGCAGCAGCATGACAGTGGCCTGAATGGGACGATAAATTAATCCCTCCAACTCTGAAACAAGAGCGTGACAGCCGCAGATAAAGTCTGCTGCTCGCTGCATCTCAATTCCTCCAGTCCCTCCCTAGCTGCTGCCTTGCTGTGATACACACTGTATACCTGTATGTCTCTTCTCTCTCTCTTACACCTCTCGTTTTATCACTCCCTTCATTATTCTCTCCAGTGGCTTTTGATATTTTTTTTAACAGCCCAACAACAAGCAGGTTTTTTTCTCTGGTTATGCGTTAAAACAGAGTCCTTCAGCTACTCGTCCAATCTAGCGGAGGCGTGTCTCCTCTGTCTCGCAGGCCTCCGGACTGCAGTGCAGATGTAGGGAGTGGTTGTGGATGTGGATGTGTGAGTTTGTAACGCACCTGAACAGGACGAGATCAAGATATAGAGACAGAGAGAGAGAGGGAGAAAGAAAGAGAGAGATGGAGGATAAACAGCATATGAGAAAAGGTCATGGAAAACAGACATACAATACTGTACAATACCAGTGCAATCAGGCAAAAGAAAACAGCCATTACAAAGGCAGAACATTGTTACATACAATACAGTTGACATACTTGTCAGACACAGGAGACATCAATTTAGCAATTATTACACAAGAGGGTGTGCATTACTGTCATTAAGGTTCCATTAATGACAGTAACGCACACCCTCTGGTGTAATATTGCAATTATACAACAGTTACCCTTAAAACTAAGGTAGTCGCCAAAGAAAATCATATTTCTTTAATGACAGATGAAGCCACAACGACCACAAATATCCCAAGAAACTAGATAGCCTCGCCACCCAGTCTGCTGCGCTCTGGGGGAACAACACTTCTGAATTCTTTGTTTTAATTCGGTGTTCCATGATGCTGGTTTGAAGCACGGCTAGAAGGCTGATTCAACTAATCAGATTGCTTCCTCGAAACGACCTGTTGTATAATCATTGTTAAACGAAACAAGGCCTCTACCAAATAGAGCGGCTTCCTATATGATAGCTGATATTGAGCAGTACCTCCTTGCTAACTGTTTGGACCTCATTTGGAGAGGCCGGGCCATTTGAAGACTCCTCAGTCACAACCAACTTGTGCATGTGACCTGGCCAAGACCAAAGTCTTAAATTAGCATCTTCCAGACTCTGCCAATGTGGCCGACGGACGTTGGCAGGAAAGAAATATGTGCTTCGATTGCCAGGAAGTCGATTGCCAGCAAAGCCACATAACACACGCCTTTAATTTAAATCTTCTTGTCACATGATGGCGGCCAATGGTTTTCCCTCGTAGGGGATGATGTGGCATGTTGTTTGTCATGTGCACTGCCACTTTGATTAATCAAACTTATTATGTGTGAATATAATGCTGAGGAGGGAAGTTCAACAGAACACAAACAAGTTCAACTCACACTATTATTCTCACAACGTTATGGATACAGTTACATTGTCCTCAGTGAGTGGAATATTATTTACCTGACTAGCCAACTATCTATCAGCTGCAAATGGTGATACATGTATTGAGAGGGAGAACCGATCAGCGCCAAACGTTTTGTGGGCACTGCCAGTAGGCCAAGGACGACATATTGTATTCATCGTGCTTTACCAGCCCGCTTCACGTTTTAGCCTGTAACTCTCGAGTCATATAGGTTGTACAATCCCCAATAGTCTCAATTTTGTATTATCACACAATCACACAAATTGATATACACATGAACTTTGGATTGATATTTCATTCCATTTTTATATTCCATACAAATAGGCTACAATTGGCTTCTAAAGTTTGCCGGACAGACCTGCGCATTAAATAATACAATATAAAAATAGAAGAATGCTACATCCGACAATCACATATTGCATCTACACAATGCAGACCCTAAAGCAATTTCACTTATAGTCCCAAGCCAGGGTCTATAAGTTTGTCGCAGTAACCTGATTAATTATTTTTGTTTTTTTTAATCTAAATTAAGTACATATGATCTCGGGAGTCATGTGACAGTGAGCATCAAATAGCTTTTTGATATTCCATATCTGCCTGTGATTTTCCATCATATGTGGAAGGGGCCTATTTTTGTCTCCACCAGGCCGAAGGCATGTGGGGAGAGTATGTTTTGCACTCCGTCCGTCCGCGTGTCCGTCCGTCCGTCCGTCCGTGTGTCCGTGTGTCCGTGTGTCCGTGAACAGCTAATCTCGGCCACCGTTAACCCGGTCGATGCCATATTTTGCACACACACTCCCTGGATGCCAACCATGAACCTCTGCCCCAAACTTTCCACAACGGCCTGTTATAGCGCCACCAGGAGGCCGCTTTGTGCAAAACAAGTTTTTGCACAGTACACCTACAGATTTTGTCCAAACATCACGCAAATTGGTACACAGTCTCTCTAGAGCCATTCAACGAAACGGGTCTTTCAGATTTATCAGACTCCATCCTGATTGGTTAAGATTGGCTTCCAAAGTTCACAGGAGTGCTCAGTTTCAAACAAAATGCTGCAAATCATGAACACATCGCGTGATTTCCGTGAAATTGTGCACCCACATTCCCACTAGGCCGAGGACGAAATGCCACATGAACAATTTCAACTCAGCCTCAAGGTGGCGCTATAACTGGCCGAAAAGTGTTTTTACCTCTAACTGCACGGATCTGTGGATAACCTGGTGGAGACCTGTGCCCGGAAGGGCACTTTTTCTAGTTGGTTTTGTTTTACAAAGTATGGATATCATGTTGTGAAATCAACATCAACGTTGCCACCATAATATGGTGGCAACGTTGATGCTGATTTCACAACATGATATCCATCCATGATATCCATCCCATCCCTAGACAATATTATTGGCTAGGGCACACTTTCCATAACTCCACTCACTGTAAGAAAGTTGTATAGCAGCTTCAGCTGAGTTCTGCCATATTTTGGACCTTTTTGTCTCCCTCTGAACTTTTGATCTCCACATGCTCCGTCTGGTTTTTGGTTGCCAATAACCTTGGCAAACCCGCTCTGCCTCCAATAGGTATACTGTAGGCCTAGTCCCAAACCTGCTCTGCCTCCAATAGGTATAGGCCTAGTTCCAGTTTAAACCCGCTCTGCCTCCAATAGGTATAGGCCTAGTTCCAGTTTAAACCCGCTCTGCCTCCAATTGGTATAGGCCTAGTCCCAAACCCGCTCTGCCTCCAATAGGTATAGGTCTAGTCCCAGTTCTCGAAAGGTGGCACACCCCGTCTCCTGTTCCACTTCAGTTTCTCATAGTTTTGTTTGATTGGTACGGCAGCAGATCTGAAGCGGAATCACAATATGACATTACTGTATATGACTTATTTATTTGTGTTTACGGATGCTGTTCACGATGCAACGTGATGAACTTGTAGATTGGCTACTCTCGATGCGAGACACGATGCGAGGCATGATATGCAATCAAGTATAAATCAGGCTTGTGTTGTGTCTGTTTTCTGGTGAATTAGCAACTAAATGAGTACCAACAGATGAGACACGCGCACACACACGCACACGCACACGCACACGCACACGCACACGCACACGCACACGCACACACACACGCACACACACACACACACACACACACACACACACACACACACAGCGGCCACCAGATGTTTCATTCCCCTGTTGATGACATTTAGACATCTGAGTGTCGCTCAGCATCATTGTCTAATTTCCGAATCTCCCATCAGCCCCATTCTATTCAATAAGCATGAATCACATAGATGCATGCACGCACACACACACACACACACACACACACACACACACACACACACACACACACACACACCAAGGATATATATATCTTGTCCTCTCGCACTCTTTCTGTCCAGTTTGTCATTTTCACTATTGTAAAATGTATCGATTTAAAATAAATGAAAAAGGAATTGTTTTGGACATACAAGGTTTCCACCCGACTGACAGCAACCATATTGGACTGGCATACAAGCCAAGGTTGGTCTGATGTTGAGTGATTAATATTACCTCAGCAACTGATTTACTAGCATGTGTTGACTACACCCACACACGCACGCGCGCACACACGCACACGCACACTGTAGCTAACCACCACCATGTATCACTGACGTCTATTTGTGGGTTGCAATGCAGCTACTTACATTAATGAGCTGAATATGCATGTGCGAACTCGTGTGCGTTTGAGTGAGTATACACTACGCGCCTGCATGTCGCTAGACGCATATAAGCTTCTGTCCATGTGTTTGCCTATGTAGCTCTGTGTGTGCATGCACATGTGTGTGTGCGTGTGAATGTACTGTATCAATGAGTAGGCCTACTAGACGTGTGAAATAATCTGCAGTATAGCAAAGTTTTGCTACGTGGTGGCTTATACCTTTGTAATGTGTGTAATTCCAAAATCGCTATAGGTGAAGTAAAATGGCAATGTTTAGGGACCATAACTTTATGATTCTACTGTACCTTTGTAATAATAATCACATCAAACATTATTTCAAGATGCTTATTATGACATTAATTTCTTCTTTCATCTATCTCAAGATAGATATCGATGTATATTTATTCTCATTGCTGTACTTTATTTAAAGTATGTAACTGAAGGATTTCTACAGTGCCAGTTATGTATATTCTAATCTCACATTACAGTATGGGTAAATGTTATGTACGGTACATTAGTAGCCTATATGTACAGGCCACATTGTCGTGCCTGGTTTGCTAGGTGTGAAATGACCTGGCTGGTATAGCATTCACAAAATAATGCCCCCCTTGTCCTCTATGACAAGACTTGGACTACCCACTGACTATCCACTGGAGTGCCGATAGCAGTCTTATTGTGTAGTTATTACCCAGCCATGCCGAGGCTAGAGGTTTCCATGCTGTGTGCCATTAAGAGCCAAGACACTCCACCGGCTGAATTCCCTAATGAACACAATCAATCAAAGAGGGGTGCCATTTGTTCAGGGTGACTGTAGGTATACGGTAATGTACACTACACCGCCGGCCATCTTTCAGTGAAGCAGTGATTCTACATTTTGAACCACCTGAGCCCAATTTAATTTGTTGTACGGCCTATAGCAGGGTCATTAACTATAAAATGGATGATATACCAAATTAATAATAGACAGTGGCATGTTTTGTCACTGAGGATCTATTAATGCCCTGATGGACTGAAGCTGTATTGAAACGTATTTAATTAAATGAGTGGAAGACGAATGAAACAATGTGCTTGTCTTGTGTGTGTGTGTGTGTGTGTGTGTGTGTGTGTGTGTGTGTGTGTGTGTGTGTGTGTGTGTGTGTGTGTGTGTGTGTGTGTGTGTGTGTGTGTGTGTGTGTGTGTGTGTGTGTGTGTGTTGTTTTCATTCAATTACATCTTTAGATATAATTGCGACCGAGGTGTGTTGATCTGACCTCAAACCCTGTACACTCAAGACACGTTATGGCCATATATGGCCATGCAGTATATACAGAATGAATTCCATACAGTATGTTGATCATGCCAAAGCGCCAGCGCTCGGCCAGCAGTCTGCCGTCACCCATGGCGGATGCGTGCACGCCCTTACTGGTGCAGACGTGTTTGGATTGTCGTAAACTTGTTTTAGCTGAAAACAAATCCCATCATCCTTGAGGTTAGTGAAGTATATTAAAAAAAAAGTTAAAAAGAACCACCAAAGTTGAAATAGTGGCGCTCCAAAAATGAAGTCTGCACATTGACGCGTTTCAGCCTTCCGCAGAGAAGATTAAAAAGGGACGAATCTGCCACAGGGGGAAAACAAAATCCCTGGTGAGATTGGCCTGGCACTCCATTTCACTCACCCCTGAATTGGGGGTGACCAATCAGAGCGCTCACTATTCAAAGTGAGATTTGATTTGCTGAGACATTTGTAAATGCCCCCTTGGAAATAAATCGTCCACACTAAAATTCCAGACCAATATCTACGCATTGATTTTAGTCTGGCCATGCCAGGCTATTTTTAACCTGCTCTGAGGGAGGCTGAGGCCGAAACGCCTGCTTGTAGCTGAGCAGCACTAACTGCTAAAGAAGCATTCAGAGGCCAACCTGCTCGTTTTCCAGTTAGCATAAAGTGTACTCGGTTATGAGTCATGGCGAAAGGTCAACCGTTCTGGAAACGCTTGGAAAAATGTGGAAGAGAAGATGGAATAGCATTAACTATATGGAATGACGACATAGTTGGGCGAGGCGCTGTTCAGTGCCAGTGGGTCAACAGTAGACGACTGTGTGGTGAATTATAAACGTGTTGATTCACCCGCCCTAGATAAATAAGAGTAAGAAACATTAATGACATTACAGGAAGTATATTAATTCCAGAAACTCTTTGACCAGAGAGGGAATGACCCTGTTGCGTGTTTGCAGTGTATGTCTGTCTGTCACCTTCTATCCTCAGTGTCTGTCACCTTGCTGTTCTGAGGAAGTTCATAGCCTGAGATTTAGGCAGGCATGTTTCCACACTGCCAATCCCCTGCACTCTCTATCAAGGACAGATATGTGTGTGTGTGTGTGTGTGTGTGTGTGTGTGTGTGTGTGTGTGTGTGTGTGTGTGTGTGTGTGTGTGTGTGTGTGTGTGTGTGTGTGTGTGTGTGTGTGTGTGTGTGTGTGTGTGTGTGTGTGTGCGTGCGTGCATCCGTGTGCGATGGGTTCTTGACTGAGCTCTGCCATGTGTTGGCACACATAAAATTACAATGATACTCTCCCTCTAAGCATCCTGTTCAGACAACATGGGAATATTAAGCCAATCAGCCATGAGGGTCACCCCACTAAAATGACCCTGGGGACTGGAGGAGGTCGCCTTGGCAACAGCTCTTCCTCCCTCCCTCCCTCCCTCCCTCGCTACATCCCTCCGTCTCTATCAGTCTCCTCATCACATTACTCATCTAGTATAAGTCTTACGCACGCACGCACGCACACACACACACACACACACACACACACACACACACACACACACACACACACACACACACACACACACACACGCAGTCATATTCAGTTCACACATGCAAGATGTTGGATGTAAAGCAGCGTATGGGCATATGACGCAAGAAGGCGAGGCGATGAAAGTCGAGCACGATTGACGTGCATGCTTCGCTTAAAAATAGACCTACCCTGAGTCTACTCACGAGAGTGTGGGAGGAGGATGGAGGGAGGGAGGGAGTGTGCGAAGTGAGGGAGTGAGGCAGAGAGAGAGAGAGAGAGGCGAAGTGAGGGAGTGAGGCAGAGAGAGAGGCGAAGTGAGGGAGTGAGGCAGAGAGAGAGAGAGGCGAAGTGAGGGAGTGAGGCAGAGAGAGACAGGCGAAGTGAGGGAGTGAGGCAGAGAGGGAGTGAGGCAGAGAGAGAGAGGCGAAGTGAGGGAGTGAGGCAGAGAGAGAGAGAGATAGGCAGAGAGAGAGAGAGAGGCGAAGTGAGGGAGTGAGGCAGAGAGAGAGGCGAAGTGAGGGAGTGAGGCAGAGAGAGAGAGAGAGAGGCGAAGTGAGGGAGTGAGGCAGAGAGAGACAGGCAAAGTGAGGGAGTGAGGCAGAGAGAGAGAGGCGAAGTGAGGGAGTGAGGCAGAGAGAGAGGCGAAGTGAGGGAGTGAGGCAGAGAGAGAGGCGAAGTGAGGGAGTGAGGCAGAGAGAGAGGCGAAGTGAGGGAGTGAGGCAGAGAGAGAGAGAGGCGAAGTGAGGGAGTGAGGCAGAGAGAGAGGCGAAGTGAGGGAGTGAGGCAGAGAGAGAGAGCCGAAGTGAGGCAGAGAGAGAGAGAGAGGCGAAGTGAGGGAGTGAGGCAGAGAGAGAGAGGCGAAGTGAGGGAGTGAGGCAGAGAGAGAGAGAGAGAGAGAGAGAGAGAGAGGCAGAGAGAGAGAGAGAAGCATACACTATAGAGGACACAGAAAGGGGGGGATGGGGAGTATTCAAAAGGGGGGGATGGGGAGTAAAAGTGCTGCAAAGTTGCAACATAGGCCATTTTCTCCCGCTAGCTCGCGCCTCGCAGCGCTAGTGATGCATGTGCCATTTTGTGCCCAGTGGACACTTTCCCTGCCCCGCGGCAGGTGTCTCGATACATATTTGATAGTAAGGGCAGCGCCGGCTCACGCACGGTGCATGCAGGCACCTCCCCTCTCTGTTGAATCATGGGCGTTTGGGTGAAGATCCAAGCCGTCTGGCGGGATGTGTCACACAGAGGACACCGGCTGTCTTCCAGAGACCACTGCCAGCATAGATGGACTGTAGTGTTCCCAACCTGTGGGCCGCGGCCCCACTGGTGGGGGTATTGCAAGTAGGCCTCCCCTGAATAATTGGTAAACAATATGATTTAATTATGATGTCACACATCGGTATCAATATAAAGAAAGCAGGGGCTCGCATTCTCGCAACTCACAAGATGCTCCAAACTTTATGTTTCGCGACAGGCAGGCAGAAAATACGACCTCACAGTCTTTGTGTATATGACAAAGACTTTATTATTTACTATTTCTACAGTTTTGGCTCAGCGCCAATGGAGGATGCGTTACTTTTCTTACCCTGACACGTCGATATCAAAACAATACCATTTATTTTTACATTTCTAAACTCGAAAGATCAGTTTTAATTGTGATACCGATAAATCGGAATGCTGTGTTAGTTCCATTGATCCGAGCCCGAACACAATATAGTTTTGTCGATCTGCTATATATGTTTGTGGAATATTAGCCCCAGGATGGGGATCAGGGACGTGCAGACAGTGTTAGAGGGGCTGAACTCGGGCAATTTTGGAAAAAGAATTGCGAAATTAGCAGATCAGACAAGATCAGAAAAGCTCACACAAGCTCAGACAAGCTCACAGTCACGCTGTGACGCGTTGTGAGCTTGTAGATCAGCTATTTTCGGGCGCAGCCCAGCACTCTTTAGCTAGTAGAGATGCGGTGACAGGTCTATATACGACATTGGATTTCTAAGCAAATTTGTTCATCGCAAAATACTGTGTTCAACTTCAGGAGACTTCGGGGGGAAAAAGCAATTCTCCTGAAGGCTATACCTTCCGGTATGGCATGGAAAGGAGTGTGACATTTGCATTTCTTTCACCATGTATCAAACGCTATACATTCGTGGCCAGCAAAGGGCAGTTGTTTTACAGGCGGCTAAAAGGCTTTTGATGTCTAATTGTCTATGTGTGCACGTCCCTGATAGGGGATGCTAGAGGGTTCAAGTGGTTATAGGCAGGCAGGAGTCAAAGGGATGGAGGCAGTGAGACGCTACAACAGTAATTGCACTGACTCACTTCACAGTCGCACACACACTTGAAACAGTCCCACTGATCTGTCCCCGCAGTGGCAACACTGACGGGTGTGTGACGGCAGCGGGCGCAGCGCAGCAGCCTCATTCTGTCACAACAGGAGCGCTATAGCTGCACTGGAACGTTAGGCCCCGGACAGACACATCCACAAGGACGAGTCTCAGAGGAGAGGGAGAGGACGCCGGGAACAGTTGTGCCATGCACGTGCGCACGCGCAGACAGATGCAGCCTTTTTCATCAGCGTTGTATATGCGCACGCGCAGCCGTGCACTCCACGCTGTGCCTACCTTAGAGTAAGGTGCCTATACACACAGTGACAGAGGTATAGCAATTGTCCACAGGTCCACCATTTGCTCACCTTCCTTTAATGTGTGTGTGCGTGCATGCGTGTGTGTGTGTGTGTGTGTGTGTGTGGCTACTTCTGTGTGAGCTGTTGTATTACTATACTTACAATACTCAGAAGATCAGGTGATTCCTGGAAGGTGCCGTTTCAATGGTCGGATGGCGCATTATTCCGACGGCGCGTTGGTCCGACTCGCCGCGTTACTATCCCTGTCCCTAAGCCTAATATGAACCGCATGCGATGCCACGTAGTCGGAGTAATGGGATGTCGGCATACAATGGTACAGGTCTTACTACTTACTTACCTGGAGGTGCTATAGCTTTAGAGTTGCATGTAAACTATAAATATATATAGCCTACAATAGGCTACTTAAACATATAATATACCCTATAGGTGAGCTGAGTTAGTTAAGGTATGAAGACATGGATACTGTACAGTGAGTGTGTGTGCCGTTTGATCACGCTTCCATATTTCTGTGCAAGATCCCTACTGTATGTGTGAGGGTGTTTTCAGGTGGGGTGGGGTCATTTGTGAGGTGGCTGGGTGCAGTGATAATGATGGTGCTGAGGTTGCCTGGCTAGCATAGCACCTAGCTCAGCTAGCACTCTATCACACTGACTCATTGGGTACGGCAGTGGTAGCAGCAGGCATGCACGCACGCACGCCATGTACACAGGCATGCACGCCACACACACCACACACGCACACAAAAGTTCCACAAATATAGTCAAAAACGTTGTGAACTTGCTGAACTGATGCACATCCAATCAACAGACATGCTGACGCACATAGGTTCACACATGATGCTGATAGAAGGGCGGGCTACTACGTCTGTGTGGCTATCTACACACAGAGGGGCACATGCACACACACATATACACACACACACACAGACATGGACAAACACACCTGCACACATACAGTACTTGCTCAGACATGCATGCACTTATGTTGCACGCACCGCTTTCTCTACATTCACGCACATGCACATCCACCCACCCAGCCATACTCTCTCTCACACACACACACACACACACACACACACACACACACACACACACACACACACACACACACACACACACACACACACACACACACACACACACTCACACTCTAATACTCTATCATTTGGAACAGAATGGGGGCAGACACAAAGCAGTGCATCTGGTCTGGGCTGCAGCACTGCTGCTGACAGACACTATACGTTGTGGGTCTGTGTGCACATTGAGTCAGCTGTGGTACAGGTTCTATTCAGGTTCTATTCAGCTGTGGTACAGGTTCTATTCAGGTTCTATTCAGCTGTGGTACAGGTTCTATTCAGGTTCTATTCAGGTTCTATTCAGCTGTGGTACAGGTTCTATTCAGGTTCTATTCAGGTTCTATTCAGCTGTGGTACAGGTTATATTCAGGTTCTATTCAGGTTCTATTCAGCTGTGGTACAGGTTCTATTCAGGTTCTATTCAGGTTCTATTCAGCTGTGGTACAGGTTCTATTCCTCACTGAGCATAGCTGTCAAGGCTGGTGACACTGTTGTCACCTCATCGTGAAGAAGTACGGTACTGTATGTAGCCTATATTAAACAAAACATACTCTCTTCCCATGCCTTCGGCCTGGTGGAGACAACTATATACTGGGAGATATTGGAATAACGAGGGCTACTGTATATAGTTCAACAGGACAGGGCAGGGCAATGACTCTGGGCACTATCCTGTAGCCAGACTCATACCGTGGATTCACTGACGCCTCCTCCCCGCGTCGGGCCAAGCCAGGCTACCTATCTTGCACCTGCGCCGCAGCTGTTATTGCTATAGTTTCCAAACGACGCAGATGTCATTTTCACACCTGGCGCCCACATGGTATAATTACCAAATGTTTCTGCGCTCGTCTGCACATGCCCATGGGCGTCTTAGTCGTAATACGAGACGTGGTTTGGCGCACTCTTTAAGTACATTGGCCAAAAGTCAAAATGGGATTGTGCTGAGACAAGCCCCGAGCTGGTCTAAAGCACAATCAAACATTCATTCATGATCTGGGAGGGAATATGTTATTCAACAGCCTATTGTATACGTATTGCTGATGAATATGTTCAAATAGCTCTTGTCATTTAAGAATGTTGTGAATCCATAGCGTCCTGGCTTTCTTTATCTGTATTTGTATCGTGTCATCAATTTCCATTTCGGGCTCCGATGTCTCTGTCATGCTTTAAAAAGTGTTTTAAGAACCTTATAACATTGAGCATATGACAAAAGTGATGCTGGAAACCAATGCAGTTTTACCCTGTGCCATAGAATCTATGGCATATAGATGATCTAATTCTAAATTCATACGGACCCTTTACTCTACAGACAAATTAATGTATTGAGAAATCTATCTAGTCATGGATCTACAGTACATGTATGGAGGGATTTCTCTGTCTACCTGTATGTAATGTATGTATACAGTATGTGTTTCTGTCCCTCTGAGTACCGTCTTCTCCTGCACATGATCACAACTGAGTGATTAATATTTTCTCCTACAGTATCTCCTCGTTTTTTTTATCTGTAAATATATATATATATTTGCTGATGAAATGTATATTAATATTCTATCTTTTGATGAATTGATATAGGACGACACTGTGAACAAGTCCCCAGAGGACATTTTTGTGTACAGTGTTTCACTGTAGCCAACCGCTAAACACTGCTGTTTTTTGTCTAATAATAAAGATATTATTATAAAATATTAATGAAACTACAAAACCTAACGTTTGTGTCATGGTGTATAATGAAGGAATCCTCTCTCTCTCTCTCTCTCTCTCTCTCTCCATCCACCCCGGCCTATCTCTTTCTATTTTTTGCTCTCTCTTCTCTCTTCACCCTCTCCATCCCTCAGCCCCCCGCAAGGTCGTTCCCAAGGACACCCTGCTCGCAGCATCCCCCTCCCTGATTGGCTGATAGGACTTAAAGGGCCAGTCCCCCCACTGAGTGCATGGCCCGTTGCCTGCACTGCTATATACCACAACACTGTCCCTCCATCACTCCTGCTTACTGTACTGGACACACATGCAGGCACACGCACACACACACGCACACGCACACACGCACGCACGCACACGCACACAAATAAAGTGCCTCCGCACTGAGCATCCTGTAGTGAATCATAAGACACACTGAGCAAGCACTAAATGGTCACTGCATTACCTATACTTACTATACCTGTAAGAGAGTGTGTCACATGCACGCACACACACCCACACCACGCGAGTGCACATGCACGCATTTGAGAGCACGCTCACGCCGCACACACATACACAATATTGTCAATCAAATGAGATGAAAGGTTCCTACTGTGACATGACAGGCCACAGATCACAGGTGACATAAGGTGCTTGTCAGCGAAACCTTCAGTGTGCGCACGCACGCACGCACACACAAACACACACACACACACACACACACACACACACACACACACACACACACACACACACACACACACACACACACACACACACACACACACACACACACGCAGTCTCGAGCCATGCTTCATGGAGGGAACAGCGAACACTTCCCCTGTGCTGTATTAAAGTGAATGTGACACACTAGGAACTCGGCAGACCTGAACAGCAGCGGGCACACAGTTTCCAAGCTGCCATGCAGTGCCAGAGCAGACCGACAGCAAGATTGCCGTTGCAGTAAACAAACTGAGCTAAATGTGCTGTACGGCATTAAATTATTTTCGTATATCTGCAATAACACACAAAATTGTTATTATGGGGCCCAGGCCGTAGCGTAACGGTCTGGGCACCGGACTGGTAATCCAGTCGCAGTGTGCCGCGGGTTCGACACCCGGACCCGACACGGCCTTTACTGCATGTCATCCCCCCATCTCTCTCCCGTTTCCTGTCAGCCTACTGTCTGTCCCTTCAAAAATCAATAAAAGGCGTAAGCCGCAAAAAAATATCTTAAAAAAAAATGTTATTATGGCTGTTCAACAAAATGTGAAAAGTTTAACTATTTCAACGCATGCCAGAGATAACGAGATTTGATTAATTGACGTTAATCGCGCGTTTTTTTTAAGGCGTTTTTTTCTTCGTTGCTATAGCCACCACTAGAGTCCACATAAGAAACAGCCAAAATTCCTGCATGCACGCCGTCTTTATTGACATTATGGCTCATAATGAGATGAAATATGGGTATATGATCGGCGCCTAATAAAACATTAATTCAACCTCCCGCTAATCAGAACACTGATCGCATCGCTAGTAGGCCTCGTTGGGCCTCTGCCGAGCTGGGGGCTGGAGTACTTTCACTTTCAGCCTCTTCTTCTCAGCTCATGTTGCAAATTTCCCCTGGCGGTGAAAGAGATGAAAGGTTTTTATAGGATAATATTCAACCAACTCTGGTGAAAATAAATATTTTCACAAGAGTGACATGAAGTGTGACGCGTGCAGCCGTGCATCAACATGTTCAGGATATATCGATAGCATTGGCCGAGTTATTCCTTGGGTGAAATAGCCCCCTCTTCCTCATCCCTCTCTCTCCTCCCCCACTCCCTCACCCTATCCATCTCTCTCCCCTCCCCCGTCACCTCCATCTCTCATTCTCTCTCTCCCTCCTCCCCCACTCCCTCCTCTCCCTCCCCCTATCCATCTCTCCCCCCTCCCCCATCACCTCCATCTCTCATTCTCTCTCTCCCTCTCCTCCCCCCCCCACCTAATTAAGGCTCATTCATACTCCGGTTTTAGGTGATACGTTATCATCTTCACCTGTCACCGTCACCTTCATATAACGAGTCGAGGCCATTACTCTCTCGCGGATCATGCTCTCCATCTCTCTCCCTCATTCCCCTTCCCTTCCCTATACTTTCACCTCTCTCGCTGACCGAGCCAAGGTGTCTCACACAACAGAAACTGTTGCCCATAATAACTGCAATTTGTGCTGCCATCGGGCATGTCCAGTCAATATATTCAGAAACTGTTGCCTAACAACTGCGATTTGCGCTGACATCGGGCATGTCCAGTCAATACATTTGTCCGATTTTGACTGACGTCAGACATGTCCAGACGGACCCACCTGTCTGCCAACGACGTGCACTGTAGATGTATTGACGTGAGACAGCGGGGGTTGTTGGGGGACCTGGCTGCCACAGGAGGTCTTAAATCCAATTTAAGCCAAGGACAATATCATTAGGTCTAGCTCCGCCATAAGGATTCAATTTAATATTTGAGGCGCATTTATGCTGTAGCTTGGAAAATGGCACCTCTTCTTCAATACTGGAAGAATTCCAAAACTGTCTTCACGTGGAATGCCCGTGACCTTTTCGTGCAAGTTAACCACTGTCGTTACTTTTTACAGGGGCCAGTCAGGCCTGACTTATACGGTCTGTCTAAAATGATTGACCTTTTAGTTTCAATGACCTCCAGTTTGATATGCATGTTGCCATGCGCAGCGGTCACCCATTTGATATGATGATTCTACATATAAAATGTGTTCATTTAACTCTGGGAGTGTACAAATGGAACCAACTGGACACTGGACTGGACAGCTGAGGCTCTCTATAACCATGCAGTGATGTGACGTCAGCAAAGACAGAACCTGCAGGGTCTGCTCGTTGTTGATAAATCATTAAAAACACTGACATTTTGGACCCACAAAAGAGTTTCATTTCAGGATATTCTGGTGTTTCTGTCAGTTATAAATTATAACACAATTACCATGTAGGTTTATGGACCTATTTTAATGTTATAGGCTCACAGCTTTTACTGTCACTGCATCTCTCTCTCTCTCTCTCTCTCTCTCTCCCTCCCCCATTAGCTTGACTGCATCTCTCCCCACTATACTGTTCAATGCAGCAGAAGCTATTAAAATAGCTTCATTGTTCTGTTAAAGAGCTTAATTTCTTTGTGCATTCGCCCGTTATAAAGTGGTAACTGTGGCCATATCGTTGTCAAGTCCCCCAGGGAGCCATCACTGACTGCATGTTTTTACACATGTTGTCAGCTGAACTTCCCATGGAGCAGATCCCGGATTCCTCTATTGATGGAATAACCAAGAGACAGCATGTTAGCAGGTATAGGGGTGTTGTCAAGTGTCAGTGATTTTGCATAAGGACACCTTATTTGACAGGACTGCAGTAGGAATTAACATTTCCTGCCGGCATGTTTTCGGGCACCTTACCTCAGCCTGCCAGGCAAAAACTACAAAATGACTACAAATCGCAGGTCCTTCGACCGGCCATCTTAAACCGGAAGTAAGAGCGTATCCTGTCCGCATGCAGGTCCCAAACTAGCATGCGAGACGATAATATGCTAACCGGAGCGATGCGCCAGCCTTTTATTGGCATCCTAGCATACTTCTTTTCATCTTCTCACCAAATCAGAGGAGATCGAGGCCATTATGGGACTCAATGGAGATCGGATGACCGTTTTTCGACAGTTTTTGTTTTCTCTCGTCCGTTTCAGGTCATAGACGGGTGCCGTAAGAGGCCTGCCGTAAAGTAGTGTCATAACCCGTCGCAAGACGGGCATGGCCGGTATAAGAGATAACCTTTTGAACCCTTCTAAAGACGGGGATGGCAGGAAATGTGTTTTAAACCCCAGACCTTTCTGGTAAACGACAGAGGGGGGGATCACCTATGACCATTTCTGCATATCCATGAGAATCCATGGAGCAGTGCCCTGTAGGCCAGGTGTAGCTAATCAGCTTAATGGTACACCCCAGTAATGGCATGCGCCCTCTGTGGATTTGTCTATAGCTCAAGGTACTGTGGAGGACACAAACCCCTGTTCCACGGTGGTGGGCAGGAACTTTATGCCTATAACCAGAGGCCCCATGATCTTCTATATTTTTGATATCATGAGCGATGAATAAAAGCTTTCTTTCGTGATGTGGGGAGATACAGTGTTTTCAGACAAGCTGTTGGCACTTGGCATTTCATCTTTTTGGAAATTAAAGAATTACCAAGCATTACACGAACAACCATGCTTAATCCCTGGATAAGCGGCTTAATGGCAAAAAGGCATATTTTTAGATATGTACTGTATATTCACACACTGTAAGTTTCTGTAGTTTCTTTTAGCTTATCTTTATATTTCTAGCAAATCATTTCTTTACTGTTGCTCTCCGTGTAATGCATCAACCACAATGAGACAAACATACGAGAGAGAGAGAGAGAGAGAGAGAGAGAGAGAGAGAGAGAGAGAGAGAGAGAGAGAGAGAGAGAGAGAGAGATTGATTTCAGGCATTTCCTGAATTTAATCACATTATATAAAATAAATCATGTGCTTAGAAGGGATTGCTTTTTTATAGGGTCATTTGTTTGTGTGCATGCCCGGGTACCTCAGTGGGTAGAACGCTTGCCAATATTCCGACCTCCCATAATTCCGAACAAACACTATATCCCAAACCTTAACCCTAATCCTAACCCTCTGTCTTAACTGGCCATGTAGGTCGCTATAACCCTAACCTCAGTCTTAACTGCGGTCACTCCACCCCAGCAATCAATCTTCCAAAGGTCTAGCATAGAGGGGATAGACGCTGTCGTTGCTTGGCTGATACCAACAATAAGCCACTCCAACCGATTTATTTACTTAAATTATTTTGCAATGAATTCCTCATGAGTTTGTAACTACTTTACCTTCTGTCAATAAGAGAATAGTAACCGAGGAGCCAGCCGTCCAAACATTTGAGAGGACCTGCGATGTCATGACATTCTTTATTTTTTCTATTTATTTGGTCCATATTTCTGTCCACAGAATGAGAGGTCTGGTCTGCCGGAAATATAAGTTATGGCCATTTTTCTATACCCCACCATAGACAACCAATATAAGGCAAAATGTCATCATACTTTAAGTAGCATGTGACATGTCAAACTAGGGGGTTTTCATGATTCTGAATCCATTCCAAGCATTAGTTTTGCACAAAAAACACTCCTTGGCCTAAATTCGGCCATAGCCCCTAGTTTGACGAAATGACGAAGTATATAAAGATGTCCTTATATTGGTTGTCTATATGGTGTGGTATACAAAAATGGCCGTAACTTTTCTTCGCAATGTTTCCGGCAGACCAGAGCTCTCATTCCGTGGACCTTCATGACCAAGTGAATGGAAAAAACACAAATAAAAAGTATGTCATGTCATCACAGGTTAATCCTTAACCGTTAGCATTTGGGCCTGTGGCTCCCGGCTATAAGAATGAGAGCATCAATTGATTATTGTTAATCAATTGAGAAGTGCCTGCATGGCAGGTTTCATATCTTTATTCTAACAGTGCATTTTTATAGATCTCATAGTCAATTTGTAATTCGTTTTTTTCTCTGTGGCGGCAGATTGTTGTTTTTGTCATGATTAGATTTTCACTGTTTCTCCAATAAGGTGCTCTTTGGTGGTCCAAGTTTCAGTTTTGGCAACTGAGACATAATATTAGAGAGATTGTTGTCCACCATGTCCTCACATGATGTAAGGTTAATATGTGTACGGTATACTTAAACATTATTAACAAATAACAGCTATATTGGCATTGAT
>NC_139698.1:24504106-24584106 GCF_964188405.1 Protomyctophum parallelum | reverse complement strand
TTGAGTTCATCTGAGTTCTTAATTCTTCCACCACTGGCAGAAACCCAGGGGTACACAGACTGCAAAGCAAAGTTCTTTGTTTACCCAGGGAAGTGGACTAAGCTCGAGATGCTTGTTTACAGCCACACCCTGCTCATAGAACCTGGTAGGGGTTCAATGCCTTGCTCAAGGGCACTTTAACGTGCCGGTCCGGGGATTCGAACTGGCGACCTTCCGGTATCAAGACCGCTCCGCAAACCGCTTGACCACCGCTGCCCCGTCAGCCACAGACAAGAGTAGACTACACAGACTACCCTCTGATGTCAAAGTAGATCTTTGCATATATAGCCCAGTCAGTCCTTCATTCATTCACATCAACATTTAAATGACATACGTGTTGCTATAGCTACTACTACTAGCTATAGCTAGTGACACATGGGTGGGGTCTGCCACTTGGGGTGACGCAATGAATTCCAGAGCGTTTTCAGACAATCCCATAACAGTATTTCCCATGTCAGTCGTTTTCAATTACCCACAACTGTAGTGAACTCTGTATTATATCCTTGCCGTGTGGGGTAAACCCCTAAACACTGGCTATTACATGAATAGATGGATACATGCTAAAATAAGGTCTCCTAAATTGGGGCAAGTTCGCTTTCCACATCAACAGTAAGTGAGTCACTCTCCTCTTTATTGTAGTAATTACATCCTGTATATTTGCAGTTCTGTTACAAGACCAGAATAGCAGAAAGCATAATAGCAGAATAGCCTACATCCGCTCAGCCCTGATGCTGCATGGTCTTACACAGTGAGTCATTCTGTACATGTACTGCTGCACTAGTATAAATAGTGTTCTACAAATCGGAAATACATGTCGCTGCATGCCCTTGTTTCCTTTGTGGTATATAGCCGATTTCGTATGTTATTCTGTGGCCGTGGAAAACGCTTGTGTGGACTCGACATGATCGATCGTACTGTTCTCACTGTCACTTTGATAAAACATCCGACACAGCACAGGATGTGTGGTGTGGTCCTGTGCATACTCTGCACTGCCCTGCTGCGATGCTGCTTGCTCCTGGCACTCGTGCAGCGCAGGAGGCATCAGAGCTGAACGGAAATCTCCCAGAGGGCCATGAGGCCAGCATGCACCATTCTGACATTTCCCTTGCAAATATGATAAGCACATGGAGGCAGGCCGCATGTGTGGCGTGAGTGTGTGCACGCTACCGTATGTGCATACATGTGGCTAAATATATGAATGGCTTTGTGTGTGTGTGTGTGTGTGTGTGTGTGTGTGTGTGTGTGTGTGTGTGTGTGTGTGTGTGTGTGTGTGTGTGTGTGTGCGTGTGCGCGTGTGCGTGTGTGCATGCGTGCGTGCGTGTGTGTGTTAATTCATCTGTAAACTGAAGGTTTTACTCAGTGTGTAAAGCTTCATAGAAGGCAATTCTCTGGTGCTGTACAGTATGTAGGCCATCTGTCTCCTGCTATCTATTATGTCCTCCTATAGCCTACTTCTCTCTCTCTCTCTCTCTCTCTCTCTCTTTGCCAATGTACTGTCTTTCTTAACTAGCCTCTACACCAAATCTCTTCGGTGAAAATAGCAGAGTGTGACCCGTTGTGAGCTTGTACATCTGCTATTTTTGCAGAATGCTTGCCCATTTTACTTGGGGTCAGTGTCCCTATAACCACACGCGACTAATGCGCTGTCGGAATTACGAGCGGATCCCTTTTGACTGTTAATCTCATGTGAAATCAAGTGGGTTCAAGTGGTTAATCCTTTATTTATTCAGGGTAGGTGCGCTGAGTATGAATGTTTCATTTTAAGCAACACCCTTGCGTCACTCATACTGAGTTACACACCATTCACACCTGGGAGCTACCCAGTACAACCACAGACTTTACTCTCACTGTTGGTCACTGAGCAGCCTCCACTGGAGCAGTTGGGGGGTCGGTGTCTTTGCTCAAGGGCACTTCAACAGTTGAGGTGAGGGAGGGGTAAGTGACTGTTCACTTCCTCAGCCAGATTCCTCCGGCATGCCGATTAAGGGGCTCAAAACATCCGGTAACAAACACTCTAAACCAGGGGTTGGCAAGTAAGTTTGACCTCGGGCCAAACTATTTCAAAAACAGATGCCAAAACACCGTGCCAAAACACAAACAATGGCTAATTTAGGCCCTGGAACTAGTGTTGTATAGTACTCGAGTCCTTGACTCGTTGCGAGTCTGGTCTCGAGTCCACATTTTCCTTTACTCTGTCTCGTCTCAGTCTCGCACATAATTTGACTTCAACTTTACTCTGTCTCAGAACAATGGACTCGGGACTCCCCAGTAGACAGTAGTTCACTCGAGTCACGAGTCACTACAATGCAATGGAATATTATATCCATATTATAAGGAGCTCATAAGAGAGCTGTCTGGTGCTTATAGACAGCTTGTTATTGTTAAGTAACAGAGTGCAGCTCTATCAGTGTCACTTCCCTGTTAGCATAGGTCTATACAATTTATTTTTCTTTTATGCTACCACAATATTTTGCATATAGTGGTCATAACATTTATATGTACATTTATATGTTATCTCTTTGGTATGTTCCGTATGGGTGTGTCACATATACTGTCATATTATTTGATTTACTGTATACCCTGAAATCTTGAATAAACAAAACTGTGAGAGAAAAAAAGTAACAGAGTGCAGCTGACACGCCTGCCTGCTCTTGCAGTGGTTTCTGTACCTATCAAATGAGATGAAAAAGGAAGAAAAAATAATCTAAATCTAAAATCTGGTCTTGGTCTTGACTCGGTCTCGCCTCCCGTTGGTCTCGGTTCTCGACTCGGACTCGACTCTGACTTGCAACACCCCCCTCCCCCATCCACCCACCCCCCCTCCCCTCGGTCATGGTCTTGACTTGGACTCGACTACAAGACTACCTGGAACCTTACAGTATATACAACCAGTAAGACGCCTGAGGGCGAGAGGCAACCTCGCCCTTTAGGGCAAGGTCACGTGCACGCATCCGCCTTGTTGACGGCAGACTGCTGGGCGAGCGCTGGCGCTTTGGCATGTGGGGTCAGATCAACATGGAATGAATTCCGTACTGGCCATATTAGGAGCATGTCTTGAGTGTACAGGGTTTGATGAGGTCAGATCAACATATGGAATGTCAGAACAGGTCAGCTCTTGGCCCAGGCCGTAGCGTAACGGTCTGGGCACCGGACTGGTGATCCAGTCGCGGTGTGCCGCGGGTTCGACTCCCGAACCCGACACGGCCTTTACCGCATGTTATCCCCCCATCTCTCTCCCGTTTCCTGTCAGCCTACTATCTGTCCCTTAAAAAATCAATAAAAGGCGTAAGCCGCAAAAAAATATCTTAAAAAAAAAAAAAAAAAAAAAAAAGAACAGGTCAGCTCCATACAGTATATGGAGATCTAAGGGTGGTAGCGGGGACATTCTCTTGAGTGTACAGGGTTTGATGAGGGCTGGGCCTTAATTTTGGGGCCTGTTGAGAACTCTAGTTTTCGCCGACTGACGGGTGCGGCTACATTAATAACTTTGGGGCTGGCCTGTCTAGAGTTTGAAATTTGAATGGACAGGTATAAGTCAAAAGGGATACATCGAAGACGAAGGATGGATGGGGAAGGATCAAGGTATGGAATGTCAGAACAGGTTCTGAAATATATCCAAATATGGAGATCTAAGGGTTTGAGGTCAGATGTAGAGTTGCTGGCCAATAGTGATGACATCAGGGATCTCCATACTGTATGTAGGCTTAACTGCCACAGCAGGTCGCATTTACTATGTATATCAGGGTCTCCACATCTCCATCCCTGATGATGTCACATGATGTCACGAGACCTGGACACCATATACAGTATGGTGCCGGACACAGTAACTGATGGTAAATGCTCGATTCCATAGTTAACTGTGTCCTTCAGTCGCAATAATAATAAGTATATTGTTATAAAAGTTAATACATGTGTGTGGTATAATAATAATATAGATAGAAACCCATGTGGAATAAAATGTTACAGGTACAGGCCTCAACCTTGACTGTGGCACTAATATAGAGGATATTTACTGTAGTTAATCAAAAAGTTTCAAAATAATATTTCATCTAGAGACAGTCCATGGTTCAAAGTCCATGAAAACGGAGAGAAACAATGTATCATTAAAATTTTAAGGCATGTAAAACACGGCTTGAGAGAGTTTTTTCATCCAAAAGTAGTTAACAGTGAAAATAACTATTTGTTCATCCTACGCGGTTTCATCAATTCAACGCCATTGCTGTCCATATCCTACCTAGACTGTCAGTCAGCTATTGGAAATTATTTACAAAATAATTTGTCAGGCCAGATATTATCGATGGCAGGCCAGTTCTGGCCCTGCACGCGACGCCTGTTGCTTACCACTGCTTTAAACTTTATAGGTTCATTGCTGGCACTCATAATTGACCAGTGAGTTTATACATTTCAACTCATTAATTCTTTCATCCAATCCATCTGCCTGTCTACTGTATGTAGGCTGGACAAGAACCGCTGCTAAGTACATGAATGTAGGTAGAGCTACAGGACGTCTAGTCGCCTGGATGTAAACTTGATCATTCTATTACTTCCCATTAGACACTTTTGGCAGTACTTGGAGACAATGGCTTCTCTCTCCCTTTGTCTTCCTCTCTCGCCTTCTGTGACTGTCAAAGCCACTATCAATCTTTGTTTTATGGTATGAATAAGAACACAATAAAACTATGCTCTATACAATGTAGAACATTGTTCTAATCTATTTTATCATTGGGCATACAGCCTCCTGATAAAGGAGTGACCATGGCATCACAAGTATGCATACGCAGATGAGAGTGAATCGGTACAAACAGATAAATGTCAAACATGAATTCAGCCTGAAATATAAACGCAAACGCTAAATGCATGCATTCATCAACACATATGTTGTTGGCCTATTCCTTTCAGTGCTTAAAGGGAAACGTATTTCCTATTTTCAACCTAAATCCCATCCTACTGATGTTAGATCAATAATATAGTGTGGCTAAACGTACCCTATATGACATATTGTATTGCCTTCCACCAAGATTGTCCTGTGCTCGATCCCAACTGGGGCCTTTCTGTGTGGGGTTTGCGTTTGCATGTTCTCCATAAGTTCATACTGGTTTCTTCCGGGTGCTCTGATTTCCTCCCACACCAAAAAGTCATGCATATAGGGACATGCAGTACTGTCTGTACTGTACATCTGCCAGGGCCCTTGGGACTGAAGCGTGAAGCTGCATGTAAATTCATTGTAGTTGCTAAAACTGTGTGGAAACAGATTCAGAGATTTTCAAAACGAACTGCATTGGAAAAACCTCGAACAGCAGAGTCGAGATCTTTTGTTACTGCCCATGCCAACTGGCATGGAAAGGCAGTAAACATAAGTAATCATTGAAAACCCAATGCACAGACTTTAGGACTGCCCTTCATAAACTGGGACATATTGGCACTATACCAGACATCTTCGACTGTCTGGTAACACAAGTCTAGCTCCAAATAGAATGAGTTAAATGCAGAGGGCGGATAAATGAAATGTACGACTGTCGCAAAACAATCTGCAACCAATTTGGGTGAAATACTGTCACCTTGCACCAGATTCAAAATGTGTCTGTATTTAGAGAAAAAAACGAAGAAAAGAAAACCTGCTGCGTATTGAGAGAAATACAACTAATTATGTATACAATGTTGACAAGTTTCTGTGCTGCAAAGAGATATCTTTGATAACCCTGTTTATCTACCAGACTACCACCCTTTTCAATCCCATTTTCTGCACCCCTCATTTAGCCTACCAGTACTACTGTATGCAAGCTAAGCTAAGCTAAGCTAAGCGTATATGAGCAGGCAGGTTAGTCTCCATTGTCAAATTTGTACCAACTGTATGGACACAACAATAATGTATATCTACAATGACACAAATACACAGGTGTGAACCATGTGACTGACTGTTGCACTGTAAGTGTAAGTGTTAATTTAGTGCAGGGAAAATAAAATGAATAGGCTATAGCTTAGATGTGACACAGCATTCAATCAATTTGTGTCTCCTGTCTGTGTCTCAGTCATAGCCTACTTTGTCTGCTATAACTACACACACACACACACACACACACACACACACACACACACACACACACACACACACACACACACACACACACACACACACACACACACACACACACACACACACACACACACACACACACACACACACACACACACACACGCACGCAGCCAAATGCCCCTTGCATTGAGGTGAATCAGGTGATAATATGGAGTGCACCGTTAACATGCTGATGATGACACAGGAGGACTATCACGACCGAGTGCTTCATATTTATCACATCATGCAACACACACAAAACACACCGTTGTATATTAACACAGATGCACCACATCAAAGAAACAACACAATCACGACAGCTAGAATCTAACCTTGTGCGTCCATTTCTACACAAACATTTCAGCCTAGAGGCGCGCGTGCTGCCGCTGGCCCGCAAGCCTTGGAATTCTGCAGTATGACAGGAGGGGCAGCGTTGCCTTTCTATTGGCCCGCTGGAGGGATTAACCGCCGCGGGTTGGTCGGTGCGCTCATCGCCGACGAGACGCTCGGCCTTGTGATTGGCTAGTCGAAATGTCCGTGTCCCGCTCGGCCCGAACGGGGCGGGGCCATCTCGCCACTCACGACGCGCTGCTGCTGCCGCCGGGCCGGATCTCCTTTCCACCACGCGCGGAGTGGTCGTGGGCAAAGAGAAGGGAGTACTGCGGCAGCCGGCAGAGGCGCGGAGGGGCATCAAATCCTAATAAAAAAGGTAGGAGTGCGGCTCATTAGTTCGGCCCGTCTCTCTCCCCCAAACTATCAGAGAGGAGCACGAGAAGGACCCGCATCCTGGCGTGATGCTCCGCTTGAGACCGCAACATTTCAGTTAAAGATTGTTAGCCTGAACCTTTTTTCAAGGTTTGAGAGACAATCAGCTTTATTTTCTCCCAAAAGAAAGGAAGAGAAGAAACCCTCATTTTGTCTTCGCCTTTAGAGGTAGGACACACGTTGCCTTGCGTCTTGTACCAGCTCGTTTTTTTTTTACTTGACTTACGTTACTAGGCAACACACACAAAAAGAACATAATCTGTTTTGTGGCGTTTTTTGAAAGGGGAGACCGTTTTGCTATAATTCAACCTGAGGGGCTGACACACTTCTCAAGCTTTGCATCACCTGCGAGGAGAACACCCACATCGCCAACATGGGGGTAAGCCTGACGATTCCAACTTTCTTTTTGGTTTAAACTGCGTTGATGATAAACCCAGCTGAAGTTAATATAACCATGAATCAACTGAATGAAGAACAATTGGCCGATCATGTCCGCTAGCTGTCTCATCACGTCTTCCCGGAGAGAAGAGCCCTAGCTGATGAAGGAGTGACATTGAGTCTAATGCGGAATTCTGTTTTAGCCCCGGTCTATGCGGTCTGCGACAAACTGCATGTGTGACGAAACTCTGCTGTCTGTCATAGTGCTGCAGACACACACATCCGTGTGTGTGCGCGACATTTATTATAACCAATTTAAACTTCATTGTGTTGAACCGAAGGTTATATTATTATTATATGGGACTTGTCTGTGTCCTCTATGATGCTCGCGGATGTCAGCCAAGGACAGTCATCTCCTGATTCTTTCTTATAGACATTGTTTTTTGTCAGGATAGCATAGGGGTAGAAAAGTAACCTTTTTAGAGTTTGTGGTTCAAGCAGCAGGGGGTGTTGGCGATAAAGATGTGTCTTTCCTGCATCATGGCCTCGTTATCATAGCGGCACAGCGTGGCAGGTCTTTGCGGGGCCTAATCGGTTTATTCTAGAAAGCTCTGTAGAGAGAGAGCGAGAGAGAGAGAGAGAGATCTTCATCGATCAGTGTTTGTGCCGGTGTTATTTCCTGCGTATGAATTAACTTTATTGGTCCAAAGGACGAAGGTTCCACCATTACAGTTATACAATATGCACCTGGGACTGGGAGTTGGGAGAGCTGTTGGCAAATGATGATGATGATGATGATGGTGATGATGATGCCGGGCGGTGAGCCGGTGAGATGTTGTATGGTAGCGGCGGCAGGAGGGGGAGGGGGGAAGGGGGGGGGGGGGTGTCTCAGCACGCAACGGCCGTGATGACCCATGCGTCATAATGCGGTTACCAGGAATAAGCGCTTCACCAGCTTATTTCCCCTTTAATTTGTGACATAACAGGAGGCTCGGTAATCGCCGGTAGTGAACACGTTAGACACACGAGCCGGCATATTAAAGAAAAGTATATAATAGGCTACTTTTATACCGATCGAGGTGCGCACCTGAAATGTGGACAAACAAATCGATCCGATAAAAGCTGCCATATATATATACATGTGCTACTTGTCGCGCAGTGGAGAGACCGCAACGTTACATCACATTTCCCTTGTAACCGAACGTCCCCCACCCAGTGTTTGCTGGCACCGTCTGTACTAGCTTACTGGAAAATTCCGAGATGCAGATGTTGCGGCTGGCAGCTGCATTGTGGGCTATTGCGCAATGTTTCGCCCCATGCATCACCATCACCGCCTTGCGCACGGGAGTTGTAGTTCTTTTAACCTCCGTCTGTAGTTCTTTAACCTACCGTCTGGTCTGCGGCGGTGTTCTGACTGCGGGATGAAAAAATGATGTGATTGCATGACGCTGCAGATTCCCTTTGGTATGCTGACTGAACTCAACTGAAGTCCTTGAATTCGAGACAGTGTTATTGATAAAGCGAGGACATTTAGGCTATCGCCTGTGTTTTTCATCAAGCCTATAATTCTGGGCAAAGAAAATAAATCAGACAGTGAGAGTCTGTTCATCCCTCCGGATGGGAGAATCCAGCAGGCAGCATCAGCCAGCCAGGCAGCATCAGCCAGCCAGGCAGCATCAGCCAGCCAGGCAGCATCAGCAGCAGGCACTGCGTCAAACAGGATGCAGAAAAAGTGCTTACGCATGTGCTGCTGCTGTGGAGGAGTCGGGTCAAGCAGAGAACGTGATAGTATGAGCCAGCTGTGTAGGCAGAGAGGGAGAGAGGGAGAGAGAGAGAGGGGTGTTGGTTTTGAACATTCTTGTATGATGAGACAGTTAAGAACATCACTTCTTCTGCTGTCATTGCATTGCATCCCCACACACATGGCATCTATAGCCCTATGTAAGCATGACGCCACGACGCATGTGCGTCCTCCATGCATGTGCTGCGCGGCATGCAGAGAAGCAGCTGTTCCTTCTCACAGAGGCCGCAGGATGCATCGCACGCGGCTTCTGCGTCAAATGGGGGGCGGGGCATCTCATGTGGAAATTCCCTGCGAAGGGTGGTGATAGGCTGGCAGCGTAAGAGCCACGCAACTGATGAACTGGGGGCAAAAGAGCAGTAGAGGACGGTGCCATGCATGACAGACTTGGGATGCAAGTGAGAGATGCAGCCAGAAGCTAGGCCATAGTGCTCTCTCTCTCTGTCTCTCTGTCTCTCTCTGTGTGTGTGTGTGTGTGTGTGTGTGTGTGTGTGTGCTGTACTTGGACAACTTGTGCTGATGGTGGTGCAGTATAGCCCAGTACACACTCTGGGGGAAGGGAAGACCGGGGGGAGGACAGGCAAAAGGAGGAAAGACAGAGGTATAGAGAACGCCGGTCGATGATGGAGAGTCGCACAAGCACAGGACGACCGCTGTGTTTCACCTTCAGACACGTGACAGAGATGGGGGGGGGGGAGACGACGACGACATTGTCGATCACCAGAGAAACAGGGAGGGGGTATAGGCAGTGAATAGACTGCAGGTGTAGAGAGAGAGAGAGTCATTGGAAGGAAAGGTGGAATGTAAAAAAGAGGAGGAGGGGTGGAGCAGCCTGCCTCTATATCCTGTTACAGAATAATGACCTGAGGCGGCTCACTTTACCAAGGCTCTTGTTACCGCCATACCCCCCCCCCCCCCCCCCCCTCCCCCTCCCGCTGTGCTTCCTGGGATTGGTTACCACGGATACTGGAGCCAGATGGGGCGGGTAGGCGAGAGGGAAGATGAGGCCATGGGGTTGGCATCTCTGTGGTTGTAGGACGTGCATGGTGGGGGGAGGGCAGGGTCACGATCCTTCACCTCTGAGCAGGTGGGGTTAATTCGTCAGAGAGGAGGTGGGGGTATTGTTGTGGAGGGATTTGTGGGAGGGGGCAAGGTTAAGGCGGAGGCAGGTGTCACTATAGGAAGATGGATGAAGGTGGCTACGGTAGTGAAGGCTAAAGAGGGTGTGGTTAATCTGGCACAGCAGTATATGGTAGAGGGCATAACCTCTCTCTGCCAATAGGCAGTGAGTACTGTGACTGGGCCGTGTCATTACACCAAACCATGTTGCGAAACCAAATTTAAAACCAGGTGTTGATGGGACTGGTGCGTAGGTGTTGTTGGAGCACACTGCAGGATTTTAGCTCAAGGACACTGGCACACCTTTTGGCTCTTTGCAAAGCTGTAAGCTGCAACTTTTGTGTAGGCCTACAGGACAGTGTTCCTGAATACTAACCACACTCACAGCAGCTGTAGGAACGTTGGAGTCCAGGTGTGTTTGTGAAACAGCAGTCTAGTTGTTTCTGTGAGTGACCCGTGAAGGTCTTTTGCAAGACCACATTCAGCAAAAATAGCCGATCTATACAAGCTCACAATGGGTTGCATTTGCGAGGCTATTTTGGTAAAGATAGATAGTGGTATAGAGGGGGGGAAAGGAGGGGGCTTACTGTATAGATTAGACCCCCAGGCGGGGAACTCCGGTGAACAATATACTGTGTTGAACACTGGTGATTTTGCTGTGTATAGGTTTGTCTGGCTGTATCAGTGCTGACAGTGTTTAAGAGCTGTGGGACCAATACTGTCTGGGCTCTGCAGAGTGCCCATCCCTCTGCCTTTGGTGCAGAGTTCTGCGCGCACACACACACACACACACACACACACACACACACACACACACATACAGCTGGTACGCTGCACCGCCCTGTGACTAATCTATCCCGCACACACTCCAGGCCGGAACCAATAGGAATGCGGTGTTTGCCGGGTACCCAACCAACCGGGCACCGACTGGGAGCCCCTTGACTGACCATGCGGGCCGACAGTGACGCGTTCAGTCCACAGGGCGAAAAAAAGAGGAAAATGATTGATCTCAATGATCTGACAATACGTTCAGTGGTGGAAAAAGTACTGACATGTTTTACTTAAGTAAAAAGTATCAATACTGCAATGTAGAACTACTCTGTTACAGGTAAAAGTCTGCATTTCAAAATGTACCTGAGTAAAAGTACAAAGGTATCAGCATAAAAATGCAATTAAAGCACCAAAAGTACCCACTATGCAGAATGTCCCATTTCAAGTTTTCAAAATAAAAATATTTTGAAAATAGCAGATCATCTACAAGCTCTATTTTCAAATGGCCGAAATGTATATAGGACTGAAGTCTTTAATGTATGTTTTTGTAGACCCTAATAATAATAACTACATTTTTCAAATACATGTAGTGGAGTAAATGTACAATATTTGCCTCTGAGCTGTAGAAGTAAAAGTACTGGAAATTGGAAATATACTCAAGTAGTCTCGGGTACAAATACCTCACAATTGTACAGTATACTTAAGTAAATGCACTTAGTCACTCTCCACCACTGAATAGACACGTTGTGTCGTCTTGGAGGATAGCAGGGGGCACCTCCAATCAAAAGATGGGGATGGTGTCCTCAAAGCTCTGCTGTTGAAGGACACAGCTAGGCCCTATGCTAGCTGCTACACCGGCTCAGCAGATAGCACTGCAGTTAGCATGCATATGCTAACTGCAGAGGTTGTTCTAGCTAGCACACACAACAAGGCCAGCTAGGATGCTTATTTTCTCCCCTTCCTCCAGTCACATATGTACTGTACATACATGTCATGTACAAAGGCCTGCCTTCTGCTCACATTATCTGTGCTGTGAGTTCGCTCTATACGTGTCTACAAGGCAATCATGTCTTTAGTGTGGGCTTGAGGGAACGCAGCATTTTGTTCCTTGTGTGCGTGGGTAATAAAATGTAAAGGTCATTCGCGTCTCCTTCATACTGTACGTTACTGTAAAATGAGATTAGCCGAGGCTCACTCCATGGATACAGACGGCAGTTTGTCAGCCGCTGGGAGGACAAGCCTGATGGTCTCCCATGTTGAGAGAGAGAGAGAGAGAGAGAGAGAGTCACAGAAGTGGTTAGGTTGCCTGACTACAAAGACATGACTAATTCACATTGTTGTCCCGGGAGATCTGGGGGAGTGTGTTTGTGACCATTTGTGTGTGTCTGAGTGTGTGTTTTTTGTCTGTGTATAAGTGTGTGTCACTGTGCGTGTGTGTGTGTGTGTGTGTGTGTGTGTGTGTGTGTGTGTGTGTGTGTGTGTGTGTGTGTGTGTGTGTGCGCGCGCGCGCATGTGCGTGTGCGTGTGTGCGTACAACAAAGCACTGGGGGTAACAACACGAGGGGAAGTCACAATAGACAAAGGCTATTTGTTCAAATCAAAGCAATTTTTCGTTTGACAAGGAACTGTTGTATACAGTAGGCCTACATCTGTATTTGTAGCACGCAATGTCTCTGTCCAATGAATGGTCTCTTTCAGCCAATGAGTTCATCAACTGTATGATTTGTTACATGGCTGGGCGTCATCACATTTATTGAAACGGCCCTCTGTTTGCTGACATTGTGCAGATCCATATTGAATTCATGGAAACATAGTGAATAGCTTTTCTGTTTCGCACCTTGTGAACCCTAGAGTTTTTCTGGGTGCGAACATTCAGCGAAAATAGCTATTTCCAGTGCAGATATTTGGTGTAGAGTGGAAAGAGGGAGTGGGCCTCTGTTTTTCATATTCGGATTTGATATTGCACGTCTCAAGGTATACTCTATGCACTACAGTTACTGAGAAATTCCCACTGCAGCTTTGTTTGTTGTAGCAATGTTAATAGAAACAATTACCAATAAAAAAATGGGCTTAATGGACCCAATTGTTTCCATTAGCATTTCCAGGGAACATTTCTCAGTGACCGTAGTGCCGATTTTTTAACGGTTTAAATATACGGTAGGCCTATACAGTTACAGTACAACTATTTTGACAAGAACCTCGAGATGTGCGATATCTAAAAAAAGATAACCTGAAACTACTCTGTTAAAGATCAGATCATCATACATAACTCTGAAGAAAATGAGGATGCATACTGTGTGTGTGTGCGTGCTCAGCAGAGAAGCACTCAAGCCTTCTCACATCACAGCAAGATGCCATGTTCACATACATACATAGATAATCACATGCATGCACGCACACGCGCGCACACACACACACACACACACACACACACACACACACACACACACACACACACACACGCACAGTGACACACGCTTATACACAGACACACACACATAGCCACAGTCACAGCTGGCATACACTGTTACATGCCATCAACCACACGGCCATTCAGAGAGAGAGAGAGAGAGAGAGAGAGAGGTGGGGGGCGGGGTGGCAGGTAATACTCTAATAGATTTTCTGTTCATTTCATTTAATTGTATTGAATTATTTCTTTGTTTCATTTGGAGGGAATGTAACTCGCTCTTTGCAGGATGAAAGTACAGTCATAGACATAATCTGTTAATATCAGTTTCTGTGCATGTGCGTGAGAGAGAGAGAGTCAGATTGTTGGTCAATCCTCTTTTTGTAATCTGTTTTTCTGGTCATCCATTGATACTGTTCTATCAGTTTAATTACAGGTCTGATTTCAAGGCTGGTTAGAGCAGATGAAATTAATCCTGCCTCTGTAATAACACAATCTAATTCTTGATCAGCTGTTAAGAGGAAATGCATTTATTTAATTCAGAAGCAGTGCAAAACATATCCCCAGTGGCGATACAAAAAAATGAATGAACAGAGGAGGGGTTATATCACAATCAGAAGCACAGATTTCCCCTCAATCCCCCAAGCGAGTTTGCATAAAAATAAATTTCAAACGAAAATCACACCTGAAAATTTGTGATGTGACAGTTTGGAACCCTGCCTAGTGCCTACCATCATCAGGTCAGTGCATTCACCTAGACTGAAGTTAGCTCACCATTCCATAATGTGACGAATGTTGAGTTAACAGGCAGTGTTACACTTTTTTGACTGAAGAATAGTGTGTAAAGAAAGAGGGAGTGAGAAAGACAGAGTGAGGGAGTGGAGTGAGTGAGTGAGTGAGTGAGTACGATGGGAGCAAGATGGAGACAGAGTGACAAAGAGAACAGATGCAGAAAGAGACACAGGAAGTAAAAGAGACAGACAAGAACAGCACAGTGAGAACCATTGAGAGAGACAAGAGAGACAGGTCTAAACAAAGACAGACATCTGGCAAGAAAGGCAGAGACAAAGAGGAAGCGTTGTGTGAATCTAGTAGACCATCGGTGTGGTGACAGTCCTAAGAGTTCTCCTCTGATTACGTTGGTGAGTGTTTGTTGATTCAGTTGAGTGTCAAGCTCAGAGAACAAGGTCACACATAGGAAGCATCACACTACAAGTTTCTGGAGGTTATTAAGTACAGTAGAGTATAATATGGTTCACATTACGTGCCGACTGCCGGGATGATATGAATTGTAACAGATATAGAGAGGAACCGAATGGAATTGAGTATGATATCAACGTACAAAATAAAACATGATGTTCTACAAGGTAGATTGGTTGTCCTTCAACAGTTGCATATCGTATCATTGGGCAACAAGCACATCACTGCTAATATATCTCATAACGGGAAGTAAAAGAAGGACAGAGAAAGAGAGATAGAAAGAGAGAGAATGAATGAGAGAGAGAGAGAGACAGGTGTGGTGAGCTAATCCAGACCAGTAATCAGACTAGCTAATCCCAGCACCCTTCCCGTGTCCCCCGGTGGTCAGGCTGACCCCTCTGGGACCCGCAGAGCCCCTGGTGCAGAATGCTGCAGGACACAGCAGATGGCCCAATGTCCTACCAAGGTCACAGACTCTCGCACGCGAACACACACACACACACACACCCACCCACACACACGCACACACACACACACACACACACACACACGCACACGCACACATGCATACATTAACAGCTGGTGCGTCCACTTATGCTGCAAAGTGAAAACATTGAATCCTGATTCATACTTAGCTACTGTAGCTGCGCATCGTTTCGCGCATCAAAGACAGCTGATCTATAAGCTCATAATAGCGCATTGCATTGAGTTGAAGATACTTTCTGTGCCCGCCTGCAACTGAGTATAAATCAGGCATAACCACCTGAATTCAATCAAAGTAAATCCCTCCCGTGCACAGACAGACTAGACATTACACAGACACACATACAGTGGCAAGCAACCCACTTGCCCACTGAGCGCTCGGTAACGCTAATGCGTCCAGTGTACCTCGCTCTACATTGTTGCAACATGTCTTTGCTGTAACAAGTTACAGATTACAGACTGTGGTTTAATGAACTCTTAGTGGGGGTCACACGGCACTGAATGGAACATGAAATTACCACATAGTACAATGATGTACTGTATCATTCCAACGCAAATGCCATAAAATACTTGGAACTGTGGAAATTTTTCAGAATGACACCACATGTCCACTTAGTCACATGAACATACCATGACTCGTAGGAAGTGCTGTTTGACCATTAGGTATGTGGAAGTATTGACTCACATACACTGACTGCATAAGTGTATATACTACATGTAGATGCCACTCTGGCCCCTTTTCCACCAGTTGGTTCCCAATGGGAACCGGTTCAGTTCTTTTTGGTTCTTAGTCCATGAGCCAAAGCTCCAAAATTGGAACATTAATTATGAATTGAGTGGGCAAAACCATACCTATATTAGATTGTCATCACCATGACACTTCCCCAATTGATTACTTACACGAAGACAATGATTTATTGTATTACACATTTTACATTTTTAAATATGCAAATGAGGCATTATGTAGTAAAATATGCAAAATAATAGAAAATATGAAAAAGCTACTACTGTGGAAGGGTTCATCATGTATTAATTTACTTGTATTGATCCTATAAACAATTTAATATAGGTCTAGTTTTTCCCACCAATTTTGGAGCTCTGGCTCAAAAAGAACTGAACCCCATTGGGAACCAACCGGTGGAAAGGGGGTCTCTGTGATTTAGACAGCTCTACAGCAGCACGTGAAGGAAGTGTATAGCAGTTGGTGGCATTTCCGCCCTGACCAAAACCACTTCCTTGTTGCAGTTTCATATGTGAAGAAACAGATTATAGTCAAGCCACGGTGCTCTCACTTCTCTCTTTCTGCATGTGTGTGTGTGTGTGTGTGTGTGTGTGTGTGTGTGTGTGTGTGTGTGTGTGTGTGTGTGTGTGTGTGTGTGTGTGTGTGTGTGTGTGTGTGTGTGTGTGTGTGTGTGTGTGTGTGTGTGTGTGTGTGTGTGTGTGTGTGTGTGTGTGTGTGTGTGTGTGTGTGACTACATCCATAAGGCTTGGTGTCTCCCCTGTGCGTGCAATCAGAGGTGAGAGGCAGGGCAGCTGCCACACCTCGTGCCCACGTACTCTAGGCCCACCATTCACTGGGCAAGTCCAGGCCTGTTGTCCCTACCGCGTTCTCAGATCCTCAGCTCCTAATTTTAATTGCCATGAATGCAAAGCATCATTGCATTGGTCGGTTGAGAAGCTAATCTCAGCATTATGATAAAACTAAAATCACATTGATCTTGGAATGAGAATTTGTGAAGTGAAGTGAAGTTACATACCTGATGGAGAGTTTAGTTTACTCTTTTCATTTTAGATTTTTGTAAAGTTATTGATTTTGGGAGATTTAAAAAATCATAATCAAAATGAGCAAAAATAACAGATCTAAATTTTTAGTCGACATAACATTTCGTCGACATAACATTTTTGATTAATCCATAAAGTACTCGATAAGTGTACTACTGTACCTGTCTGATACATAGAGGAGGAATTAATTTAGCTCTTCTTCATTTAGCTCATGTATCTCCTCTGGGAATCTGAGCACGGTTCTTTAATTTGTTATCTTTTACTCAACACCTGTCTCCTGTTTGTCTACCTTTGTCTCACTTCGTCTCTGTCTCTCACTGATATTCTTGTCTCTCTACGTTACCAAACTTCAGCGGTCTCTCCTCCAGTGGTGCAAAGTAACACTTACTGTACATTAAGTACTGTATTTAAGTACAATATTGATTTATTTGTACTTTACAATACTTTCACGTCTACTCCACTACATATCAAAGGCAAATATTGTACTTTTACTAATATTGTACTTTTACTTTTACTACTACATTTATTTGTAATTACTTTTGTAATTACTTTGTAGATTTTGATTATGATAAAAAATCATACATAAACCACTAAAAACACAGTCCTATATGTCGGCCATTTGAAAATAGCCGATCTACAAGCGCAGATCTGCTTTTTTCAAAAGATCTTTATACATTTGAAAACTTGTGCACATTCTTCACAATGAGCACTTTTACTTTGGTAATTTAAGCACATTTTGATAACCAATACTTTTTTAACTTCTACTAAGTACATTTTTAATTCCGGACTTTTACTTGAGTGCTTCAATATTGCAGTACTTTTTGCACCACTGCTCTGTTCCACCAGTGGACCAAGAAAGAGACGGACGTCTCTCTCCTTGTCCACCTGCAAACTTCATCTATGTCCCTGTCTCTCTGCAATCCCCCCCCCTCTCCTCTCCTCTCCCTCTCGCTCGCCCTATCTCTCCCTGTCGCAGTGCGTGTAGATGTTGCGCAGACAGACTGAAGCCAACACAATGACTCACCTCTGCTCGCCTTATGTGGCCCCGATGAGGAACTGAACTACTGTATCTGTTCTCTCTCTCTCTCTCTCTCTCTCTCTGTGTGCTTCACACAGCAGTGACTACAGTGTCTCCTTACACGTACATTAATTATTGCTGTTCCCAGATCAGATCAGATCAGGGGGACATAGACTCCAGCAGCACCATGCAGGCAGGCCACACTGACTGTGAGCATCCGTCGCCATGCAGATGGGAATACCAGTCGCCATGGTTACCTGACCTCCAAACACACTTATCAGCCGTCAGGGGACAAATTGCTCAGAATTACTTGGACCAATCCAGACAGACTAACAGAATCTGTAAGGACCGTGTGTCCACTTTCACGTCGTTTTCATCGACGGCTTTTACGATCAGGATAAGATATATTTTATTTAGCCTTGCAGGGAAATTGAGTTAGTGTAGTCTCTATACGTCCGTCCGTGGTGATGAGCGATGGCATTATGTTATTCATATAAACATCAACCGCTTAAATTCCATCGTCCGTATTCTGGCGAAAACGTTCGCAGAAAATAGCGGATCGACAAGCTCACTGCGCGAGCCGTTGCGAGCTTGTCGATCGGCTAATTCCAGCGAAGATATTTAGTGTAGAGCGACAACAGAGCCCTGAGGGACTCCGGTCACATCCCCCAAAAGGACCAAATGGACCCACACAGACCCTTACATCTGCTGGAGATTCAAATGTCTCCAGGTTCTTGGCGTGACTGTCAATCACTGAGAGGAAGGCAGTGTCAAGTCTGTCTGTCTGTCTGTCAGTCAGTCAGTCAGTGTGTGGGGGGGGGGGGGGGGGGGGGGGAGGGGGGTGTGACGGACATAGCGTGTGTAATTCCAGACACCCGACTGTGTTTCCTTCGACTTGGAGCGGAGAGGGGCACATGGCCGCGTGTTTAATTCATGCCAAAAATAGCAGATCTACAATCTCACAATAGGCTGCGGTGCGATTGCGTCCATTTGTTATTTCAGGCCTACAAAGAAATGTTGCGCATACACAGCAGGAGGAAGCATGCAGGCAGGCAGACATGCAACACACACACACACACACACACACACACACACACACACACACAGAGTTGTGATGTACTGTAGAAGCATGCAGCCCATAATGTACATATACTACAGTTTTACTATACAGTATCTCGATAGAGACATTTGTTAAACAAGGGTTGTGGAGACAACATAAACACATAGACGGACAGACCTAAATACAGGCAGACAGACAGACTGCTGAAAGACTGTGTTTTGCCTTGTAACCAAGACAACTGCCACAAATGTGTGTGTGTGTGTGTGTGTGTGTGTGTGGCGGGAAAGGAGACGCTACCCCGTCATTAATGATTGAGTGCCAGTATCGGGCACACAAACAAACACTCTCTCTCTCTCTCTCTCGCTCTCTCTCTCTCTCTCTCTCTCTCTCTCTCTCTCTCTCTCTCTCTCACACACACACACACACACACACACAAAGCACATGCACTCTTTGCATACTGTAGTGTAGACAATATAAACAGTGAGTATACTCCTTTCTCGGTGGGAGGAGCTTACTTGATCACTAACGTGCACTCACTCACACACACAAGGACTGACAGGGCTCTCAAAGAGTAATATCTGTCAGTGTAAGAGGAAACAGAGAACATAGACACATGAAACACACACACACACACACACACACACACACACACACACACACACACACACACACACACACACACATGGACACGGACACCCATCCTAAATGTGGTTGTGCAGCAATCTATTAGAGTGGGTCACAGTGGGTCAAACAGCCAACAGATGAAGAGAGATGGTCAATATCTAATTAGAAGTGTGACAAGAGGAGTGACAACACCTGTCTTTATCTCCGTCTCTCCATCTCTCTCTTTCTCCCCATCTGCCTCTCCCTCTCCCTCCATACATCCATCAATCCCTCTCACCTCCCACTGTGCGCTCTCTTTCCATCTTTCTCATCCTGCCTATGTCTGTGTCTCTCTCCACACGGTGAAGATATTCAGTGTAGTGTGAAAATGGTGAGGAGCCCAAATATAGGGCTCTTGGGAATCTGGTCAACTAAGTATAGGGTTTTTTTAGTGATTAAAACATCATACGGTCGTGGTGTACTAATAATAAATCCCCCCAAAAAACATTGTTGCGTGTCTCCGAGTTAATCTGTGTGTACATACTTGCGTTCCATATGTACGCAGGTGTGTTGTGGGGCTAACAATGCCTGTCTAGATTACGTATTGACCACCGCACTCCCGCAGTAACCCTACACTGCCAGCCTACCTACTCTGCCCTCTGTTAGAATACAGTGTTTGATTAGCCCGCGATTAGGATCTGATTATGTACCCGCATTGTGTATTCTCCCCAGCAAGGCAGAGATATAGAGACGTCACTCACTGACTGACTCACTCAATCAAACTATAATAGGCCTGGGCTGTGGCTCAGCGGTCCAGGCACATTGGCCCGTAGTCCAAGTCTGGCAGTGTGCCGCGGGTTCCACTCCCGATCCCGACGGCCTTTACTACATGTCACCCCCCCATCTCTCTCCCCATTTCCTGTCAGCCTACTGTCTGTCCCTCTATAAAAAAAATATAAAATAAAGGCGAAAGCCACAAGAGAACATAAAAAAAGAAAAAATAACTCTATAATAGGTGCGGATATAACATGCAGAAAGACACACTGACTCGGGGAAAAAGGTGCACACACACACACACACACACACACACACACACACACACACACACACACAGCCAGCTAAGCAGCAGTACTTTTCCATTGTATAGTTATTTTCACCTCTGTTCTGCCTTGCCCGTCTGGTCTTGCTGCAGTGTGCACCCTTTTATTACACTCACACATACACTGCATCTGGTCCTAATTTACTATCACCCACGTACTGGAACACAACGTGTGGTGAGAAGGTGTTTGTCTTTCATTGACGGCTTCGGTTAATTGCTCGTCAGCCAGCCCACATGTCTGCACCTGAACATCATCCTGTAAGACCAGTCTTTTATATTGGCTGCCAAATTCCAGAGTCAGTCATATATTATTGCAATTTGTGATTTCACAAGAACTTCAGTGCAGACTCGCAGCTATATACCTTTCAGTGGTATGAGCAGCGACACGTTGATTGCGAACCCAGTGAGCCACTTACTATGACAGCAAGGGCTGAATGTCTGTGTGTCCCGCTGTTACACCACCCGCCCGCCACCAGAGGGCGCAGCTGTAGCACACACACACACACACACAGGGCGCAGCTGTAGCACACACACACACACACACACACACACACACACACACACACAACCACACACACACGAGCTGCGTTCGCTTCCCGCGTTTGCGCGTCTTACTTGTTGTCAACCGCAGGACGTAATGTGCCAAGGTTGGAGTGTGTGTTTTGGTGTGTTGGTGCGTAAAGCTAACAGCCTGAGTAATCCTATCAACTGGCTACCATCTGGATACATGCGGTAGATTAGTGGGGTTGGGACTTTTTAGGAACCAAAGCGGTCTAGGCCTACCATTAGATCACTTTATCACTGCACTCAGCCGAGTTGAGTAAACGTATGTTTTCTCATGCCAATAAAGCCCTTTGAATTGAATTGAGTAAACAGGAATTGATTCGGCCCAGGCCGTAGCGTAACGGTCTGGGCACCGGACTGGTGATCCAGTCGCGGTGTGCCGCGGGTTCGACTCCCGAACCCGACACGGCCTTTACCGCATGTCATCCCCCCATCTGTCTCCCGTTTCCTGTCAGCCTACTATCTGTCCCTTAAAAGAAAAAATCACACACGTGTGAACTGAGTGGTGCAATTCCCCCCCCCCCCCCCCCCCTCTCTCTCTATCTCTCTCTCTCTCACTCACTCTCTCTCATTAGAGTCACTACCCCTCTCACTGTTTCTGGCGCCCCCTACTGCTATTATTAAGTCACATACTCATGCTCACACAGACAGACAGACAGACACACACACAAACAAACAAACAAGTACAAGGAAGCTGGTTGTAGGAGTGGTTTGCACCACTCAAAAATCAATAAAAGGCGTAAGCCGCAAAAGAATATCTTAAAAAAACAAAAAAAAACAGGAATTGATTCAACAACAGAAGGAAAATTACTAGGGTTCAGTTACGGTCATATTAATTATCGTAAATGAATTATCAAAATGAATGAGAAAAGCAAACAAAATTCAGGACAAAATAACATGTCGGTCATGTCAAAATACTATGACTTGATTTCACCACTAGAGGGTGGTGTTGTCAGAACAGGTGTTTCCTGCTGCAAAGCCAAAGGAATACATTCTTACAATCCTCAATGCAACGTTAACCTTTCCCCTGGACCCTTGACACCCTGTCACATGCTGCTGCCCCCCCACTAATCCCTAAATTAACACACATACGGTGGTTATTGATAATCACTTGTGCGGTCATCGACATTTATGTCTCTTCTGGTGACTAATACGTGTCTTCTGAGTCACGTGCACCATGCCACAGCATCGCGGTCATCAATTATGGCTCCAGTGCACCCTTAACCCTCTGCTCCCCAAACCTTCATTATATATCTATCAAGCGCATTGATCCAGCACAATGGGCCAATTTCCTCGATGACCGCGGCTCGCGTCCACTGGGACCGCCGTCACTGCAGAGAGGTCTCCCCGGGAGACATTGTGGCTCCTCTCCTTTGTCAACTCTGACCTCTGATCAGAGGACGTTTGTATTGATCGGAAGCACAGGAGCACAGGCTGCGTTCTTTCAGGACACAGAGATAGAGTTACATGCCATAGAGAGGCGGAGAAGTTAGAATGTGCAGTGCTGGAGAATCTCGGGGCGTATTAATAGACACACTAAAGATATTGTTTGAGCTTTGTCTGCCTTTATTGATAGTTTCCGGGAGAAAAGGAGACAGGCAGCAAAGGTCTGCATGGGTGTCTTTCTTGAACCAGGAATTCATTGTTAGCCTTAAACACTCGGCTATTGGCATGCACCTCTATCTGAATGCTGAGTGCATGCATACAGTAGAAGTGCGTATGCCGTGTATTCATCATTATTATTATTATTATTATTATTACTGTATGTGTATGTGCTCTATGCATCTGTCTTAAGCCCTTAATTGTTACACACATAAGGTGCATAAATATACTCTCTCTACATCAAAGTATCACTGATGGATCTGCTTTTAGGGGAATAGGACAGACTAGAATCTAATTATCAAGTCTTTGATGACTCAATAATACTCTCAGCGTGTCTCTCTCTCTCTCTCTCTCTCTCTCTGGTCCTTTATGTTAGCAGCGTACATGGCTGAGTGATGTGAAAGACAAGGATATGATAAGTTGTGACAGGTTTTGATGTGTCCATCGTCGGCCTGTGTGTTGTGAACATCAGAGCGAGCATCATTTTGTATAACTGTAGATCAAATAGAGTTTATACAGACAGCACAGAGCACAGGTGGTCGAGTCATTATGAGACCGGGGCTAAATTGATTTCCTATTATGCATTGCTCATCAATGATTGTGTAGCATTTATTTGCACCTGTGCATTAAATGCAATGCCTTTCTTTAACTCTTTTTCTAAGTCACTCCCAGCAGGCCTCTTCAGACGGGAACACGATTATTTACTGTACATTGAGAGAGAAGTCTGTCGAGGACAGTTTGTGGTAAAAAGGATAAATAGCAGCAAGACAATGAAGCCGTCCAAAGAGCAGACATGTTGAGCGTTTCGTTCCAAAATAGCAATACGCACCATGCACTGATTGGAGAATTATATATTTTCTTATGCATATATGCATACTCATAGCTGTTAAGAATGTAAAGCCAAATGTTGGGCCAGTGCTATGATACATATTTTAAAACAACCAATTTGTTATGCATTTTGAATGTAGAACATTGCTTCTCAACATGGAGGAACCACCACACTGACGTTTTTAGTTTCCCATTGAGGAACACAACATTTTTGGAACGAAGGGCTTGACTTTTCATGTCCCGTGATGAGCACAGTGAGGATCCCTAGTCCCCCATGATGAGCAGCACAGTGAGGATCCCTAGTCCCCCATGATGAGCAGCACAGTGAGGATCCCTAGTCCCCCGTGATGAGCAGCACAGTGAGGATCCCTAGTCCCCCATGATGAGCAGCACAGTGAGGATCCCTAGTCCCCCGTGATGAGCAGCACAGTGAGGATCCCTAGTCCCCTGGGCCTAGTCCCCGCCAGGCATTTGTCAAACATGTGTGTATGTCTATAGTATGGGCGGTCAGACAGTTACCGCGTTGCCACCACACAGGACAAAGACCGCTCCCCAAAGAAGAAGAAGGATGGGAAGAAGGACATGGACGAGCTGAAGAAGGAAGTGCCCATTGTGAGTACACGCACGTTTGTCTTTTTCTGTTTTCCTTAGGTCGGTGCTGAAAGATGGGTTTTGGTGCCAATTCACTTTCAATTAAATCTGCTGTATGCATACTGCAGCTGTTATACTACCGATCAGTGGTGTAAACTAAAGTAACAAATACATTTTCAATGTACTTAAGTACAACTTTGAGGTAGGAGTACTTCAAACGTTATGTACTTTTACTTCTACTCCACTACATCTACTCTTATTTTAAAACGTTAGTTACTGAAGTTACTTTGTGGATTTTGATTATTATTACAAAAAAATACTTTAACCACTTCAGCCCTATATACATTTAGGCTATTTGAAAACAGCCGATCTACAGTACAAGCTCACAATGTGTCACGATGTGACGCATTGTGATCTGCTATTTTCAATAGATTTTTATACATTTGAAAATGGGACATTCTGTATAATGAGTACTACTTGTACTTGTACTTGCATTTGTAGTACTACGTACTGCAATGAGTACTGTAATGACTCTTAATTGATCATGAATCAGAAGCGTCCAAGTGCCCATTCATATTATGTTCTCAATTACTAAATGATATTTTGCATGAGAAACAACCCATCCACGATATCAGTTGAAAGTGAATAGGCGCCAAAATGTGTGGAGAGGGAGAGAGAGAGAGGGAAAATCTTCCCCGATACAGGACAAAGGAATGACTGTAGGTGGTAACAGGGGCGACCTGTAATCGGAGGGTCGTGAGTTCGATCCCACATTCCTGCCGAAGTGTCCTTGAGCGAGACAGGCAGCCCCTCACCCCTCAGGTGATATGCATGCATGTCATCAATTTAGAATTACACCGTGGTGTGTAATTCAACTCTTATAGTCCACGAATATATATGCTGTACATTACTATTTTAGAGTCCTAATTAAATTAACTCAAAATGTTAATCCTTAAATTAAGCTATAGTCTTGATTATGTTTTTTTTGTACCATTTTCTTTGTGTATATACCGTAACAACGTATGCCGTTTAAAATGGCGCTGCACTAAACCTCCATGGAGAACACTAAACGTCTCTGTCTCCGTCTTGCTTTAGACGGAACACAAGATGTCTATAGAAGAGGTGTGCAGGAAATTCAACACCGACATTGTCCAGGTGAGTTTCGTTAGAATTGTTACGTCATCGTGGTGTTCTGTTCACGTATGTCCTTCATATAATGTCCTATAGAGCACTGGTTCCCAAACAGTGGGTCGGCACCCATTTGTGGGCCGCGGACACATTTTTATAGTTTTATTTTCTTATTCATTATTATTTCAAAACATTTAAAAAAACATTCCCAAAAAAGCACCAAAAAAATTGAATGAATGAATTAAAAACTAAATGTAATGATTTCTTTCAGTAATTTCAGGAAGAAATCAAAGAAAAATCTAAGAAATTTAGAATTGTAGGCCTAGTGAAAATAGCCAATCTACAAGCTCACAACACAGCGTGAAGCATTGCGTTGTGAGCTTGTAGATCTGCTATTTTCACTAGTTTGGGTCCCAGGGAGACATCACATTTCTCTTTTGGATCACAGGCTAAAAAGTAAAAAAAAAATGGGGACCAATGCACTGGAGTACATAATGTATACTGTATATAATGTTCCAGTAACTGGCCACTAGATGGTAGTATAATACCTTCAATGGATGATATTACACTTGCCCACAGGCACACTTCTTACACAGTACAATAGCAATGGACACTTTTGCCAGACATCTTGACTGGTAAACTCAATTAACATCAATATTGTGAGTGTAAATGTTTCATAGGCGTTTCTGTGTGCCATCATCATGAAGGTAACTGTACAGCAGCTGTCCATGCTGGTGCACAGTAACACTTTAACTAAACACACCCTCTGCAAATGGATAGCTTGTCCAGGGTTCAAATTCCCAAGGCTGGAGGCATTATGTGGTGCATGCCACTCCCAGACCCTCTCCCCGTTTCATGGCTCTCTCCGCAGTACAATCGAATAAAGGCTGGAAAAGCCCTTAAAAATAACTTACATAAAAAAATATATATATAATGTAAGTCAGTGGTTCCCAAAGTGGGGTCGGGGGACCCCCAGGGGTACCTGAGGGAGTTCCAGGGGGTCCTTAGCTAAATGATAGTTTGGGTTCAAATGGACCCTTATGGGTCTGTAACTCTGAGAGTGTACACATTTGTACACTCTCAGAGTTAAATTAACATTGATTTTACAATGGGGTCCCAGAGATAAAAATGCCATTAAATGGCTGTCTGTAGACTAATATGCATGTCAAACTGGGGGGTCCTTGAAATGAAACCAGTTGAGAATCACTGTTAGAGCCGTAAAAATCTTTTAAAATGGGGGCTAATTAGTGTCAATTTGGGGGTCCTTGACATGAAAAAGTTTGTGAACCACTGATGTAAGTTAAATATGAAGTACAAAGCGTTACGTCTCCCTCCACTCCTTGGCTCCAGGGTCTGACCGCCGCCAAGGCAGCAGAGTACTTGATCAGGGACGGCCCCAACGCTCTCACCCCACCCCAACAAACCCCCGAGTGGGTCAAGTTCTGTCGAAACCTGTTTGGTGGCTTCGCCATGCTTCTGTGGACCGGCGCCATCCTCTGCTTCCTGGCTTACGCCATCCAGGCTGCTACTGAAGATGAACCTGCAGGAGACAATGTGAGTGCACATGTTAAACACGCACGCACACACACACGCATGTACACACACCTCTGTTTTCGCACATTGTTGTATTTCTCCCACTAGGTATGGGAGTTATTTGTCGTTGCTTTGTTCATGTTTTCAAACTCACTTTGGGTGTATCTCTCTCTCTCTCTCTCTCTCTCTGCAGTTGTATCTAGGTATTGTGCTCACAGCTGTCGTCGTCATCACCGGGTGCTTCTCATACTTCCAGGAGGCCAAGAGCTCCAAAATCATGGAGTCTTTCAAGAACATGGTGCCTCAGGTACATATACTTCTAATTCTGAACCCATGTGTGTGTAACTGTGCCTTCAAACGAAGGCTAACTTATGCTCCGCTGCGTGCCGAACATAGAAGACCTCACAACATGTTGCGGATGTGCATGGCGGGTATGAGCTTGTAGGTCTTCTATTTTCAGTATAAATGGGGCTTTAGCCTTCCACATACACTCTCAAGAGAGAGCATCTATCATGACAACACAGTTATATGTGCTCTGGCTTGTACCACAATAAACGTGTCCGTACCATGTATATGACCAGATGTGACTGCTTAAATCAGCCATTATCCACAACATCACAATCAAATTTTGTATTACACACTTTTACTAGAAATCCTGTTTGGCATTTGCATTTAATCCTTCTGTATATTGTCTGCCAAAGTGTTATTCTCCAAAACTACAAGACTTTACGACACAGTAAAATCCTAAAAAGATTATAGCCATAAGGGATAAGGCGCAAGATAGTGTCGTCCAAATGGACCCGTAGTGAGTGATGACTATTTAACCTGTCTTATATTGATTCACAGAAACGGAAGCTGACTCAATAGATCTGCGTGTGTATGTGTGGGTGCACTGTTAACCACTGCTCCCTGTGTTACTGCAGCAAGCGTTGGTGATCCGCGAGGGGGAGAAGGTACAGATTAACGCCGAGGAGGTTGTGGGCGGAGACCTGATAGAGGTGAAGGGAGGAGACAGGATCCCTGCTGACATCAGGGTGGTGTCTGCTCACGGCTGCAAGGTGGGGCTACACGAACACACACGCACACGTGAGATATGCACACAAACGTAAGACACACTGACGTTTATACCCTGACTCTCACGCACATTGTTTTTGCCTCATCCCAATAGGTGGATAACTCCTCATTGACAGGCGAATCAGAACCCCAGACTAGGTCACCTGACTGTACCCATGACAACCCTCTGGAGACCCGCAACGTGGCCTTCTTCTCTACCAACTGTGTGGAAGGTATGGCGACCGCTAAAGTGTGCAGTGGTGTAAAGTATACTCCATCGAATAAGTATGGTTTAAAATGTTAGGTCACTCGTGCGTGGCAACACACTGCTGGCCATGTTGATCCTACTTCATGCTATGATGTATACAGTATGTATGAAGTTCTGACTCCATAGACTATATTCACACAGCGGCCATTTTGCTCTCACGATATTATGTGCGGGTTGAGAAGAAATGTCATTAATTTAATAGCAAAATGGCCGCCGTGTGAATATGGCGAATACTATGGAGTACGAGTATGTAAGTAAGTACAAAATGGTCACCAATGCGAATTTGATCAATAAACACAATAACGGTCAATCACTGAAATGTCAATCACTTTTGTGAAGTGAGGAGCGCCTCTATGTTTACTCTATATGTTTAGTTTAAAGTGCTCTAAGCAAACAATTTTTTTTTTTTGTACGTCATTAAAAGTCCATAGACTTGGCTGCCATATGACTGACTGTAATTTCCGAAAGGCAGACGTTGGAGGGGATAGAACCCCTCAAAGAGCACACAGTATAAAGTCCTCACGCTCTCCCTCATTCCGACGCCCCTCCCCTCAGGCACGGCGCGCGGCATCGTCATCTGCACCGGAGACCGCACCGTGATGGGCCGCATCGCCACCCTGACCACCGGCCTGGAGTCCGGCAAGACGCCCATCGCCAAGGAGATCGAGCACTTCATCCACATCATCACGGCCGTGGCCATCTTCCTGGGCATGACCTTCTTCGTCCTGGCCCTGTTCCTGGGCTACACCTGGCTGGAGGCCTGCATCTTCCTCATCGGCATCATTGTGGCCAACGTGCCCGAGGGGCTGCTGGCTACTGTCACTGTGAGTATATATATATATACTGTAGGAGAGAACTAGAAATGCACTCTCTCCAGGTCGACAAGCAGAGTGCGCAAGTACTGCTACTAACTAATGTATTACAACTGCTGTTCAAAGTCCTTTAGACCCGCTATTGACCTTATACCAACCTTGAAACATACCGTAGTTACATCACCATCAACAGCCAATAAGGGACCACCATTCTTACCCGACATACTGTACATACATACATACACACACATACCCAGGTGGTGGTCCCTTATTGGCCGGTGGACAACACTGACATACCCAGCCGGTCGCAGTACTTGCACGCTCTGAGAGATTAAACTGTGCATGGTTCTCATGTCAAGGACTCCCAAATTGATACTTATTAGCCCGCGGACCCACATTTGAAAAGAGAACACGCATAAGAGAAGGTTTTTTACCCCTCTAGCGAGTGATTCTCCACCATTTTAATTTCAAAGACCCCCAGTTTGACATGCACTATAGGCTAGGTAGTAGGCCTACTACCCTCACATTTTATAAATTCTTAATCTCCAGAGCCACCGTCCTATACAGTCCCTGCATATTTGCGTAAGACATTCTTTAGTGTCTAATTATGCGTCCATGTGTGCAAGCAAGGGGATTCCATTCTGCTGTTCTCCTGTGCTCCAGGTGTGTCTGACCCTGACCGCCAAGCGCATGGCCAAGAAGAACTGCCTGGTAAAGAATCTGGAGGCCGTCGAGACTCTGGGTTCCACCTCCACCATCTGCTCCGACAAGACTGGCACCCTGACCCAGAACAGGATGACCGTGGCCCACATGTGGTTCGACAACCAGATCCATGAGGCTGACACCACTGAGGACCAGTCTGGTGAGTGGAGGCCCGTAGCCTGGGGACAGAGCTTCTCCCCTGCTGTGGCAAAACATGCAGACACATTGTGAGCTAGATCTGCTTATAGATCTGCTACCCTCCCCCCCCTCAACCCCAAGAGCATCTCAGCGTCCCCATTCAAGAAATACGCTTCTCTGGGGGGGGGCTCTACCGCCCCCGTTTAGAAATACTAACATAAATAAATTAAACACATGTCCAGTGATGTAAATAGGTCTTCAATGTAATGAGTCCCGGGATGCAGGGATGCTCTTTTAGATGAGTCCCAGCCCCCAGGGACATTTTATGAGTCCCACTTCAACGACGTTAGGAGTCATATTTTGCCTTTTTTACTAATTGCAGCATTTAACTCCCATTTTATATGGTTATAATGTGGTTACCGGTATTATAACTAAAGCTAGCAAAAATAAACTAGAATAAAAAACAGTACAGTAAGAGGTCGTCGTTTTATTGCGTCTCCCTTAACTCTAAACTGAGTTTTGGGATGCAAAATGCACCCTATTTTAATCTCTGCATCATGTCCTCTTCTGTGTCCAGGTGCCTCCTTCGACAAGTCCTCTCCCACCTGGGTCGCTCTGTCCCGCGTCGCTGCCCTGTGTAACCGCGCCCAGTTCAAGGGCGGCCAGGACGGCCTGCCCGTGCTGAAGAGAGACGTGGCCGGAGACGCCTCAGAGACGGCCCTGCTCAAGTGCTGCGAACTGTGCTGCGGCTCCGTCAGAGCCATGAGGGACAGGAACAAGAAGGTCGCTGAGATCCCCTTCAACTCCACCAATAAGTATCAGGTCAGTCATACACACACACACACACACACACACACACACACACACACACACACACACACACACACACACACACACATACACACACACACACACACACACACACACACACACACCACCTGCACTGTAATTAACCGTGTTAACAAAGTATTAAAACTATCAATCAATCAATCAGTCAATCAATCAATCAATCAATCAATCAATCAATCAATCAATCAATTATTCAATTAATCAATCAATCAATCAATTAATCAAGCAATGAGGTACTCTTGAGCGAAGCAACCAAAGGCTCCCCTCCCCCTATTTTTCTATACTGTACATGTTTTCCCTTATTTTCTATTTTTGCATAGAAGTGTATATCTGTATGTCTAATATCATATAAATAACGGTAATGGTTCGCAGACACCAAGACTGAATTTCAGTCATTTATTCTTGCATTTTGGACAGGAGACAAACGTTTTGTCGTGGTGGTCATGGTCACATGAAGAGTTATCTATCTGTATGTCTTTAAATGTTCTGAATTGAAAATGGAGAACCCTGATGTATCTTAGCAGATTTTGTATTGACCTGTACTTTCGTTTAACTGTACCCATTCTACATTCAACTGTTAATAACATTTTCAGTCAATCAATGAATCGATGCCTCGTGTCCCTCTACACCAGGGGTGTCCAAACCTTTTTCAAAGGGGGCCATATTAGAAAATATTAAAACACAGAAGGGCCAACTACATAATTTAGCTTTGGATTTAAACGATTCTATTTAACTATCATCAATATTTAATATCAATGGTCTTTTGTCAGGTGTATGCTGTGAACAAAAAGTGTATCTCAGCCTTTTTTCAGCCTTATGTCACAATACCAAATGTAACCACGAAGCAAGTAATAAAGCGATAAAAGAAATGACAAGGAACACTGACAAATTATACGGTGGGAAATGCCCAGGTTAAAATCTTGAATGTGAAAATGTCCCATACTGTATAGAATTTGCCCGGGGCTGCATTTGGCCCGCGGGGCTGCACTTTGGACACAGCTGCTCTACACTGTCAGTCGCATGGTACAAATGTAACTCTAAACCTTTCCTTTCCTTTCCTTGGTCACTTCCCTCCGCCCCCACAGCTCTCAGTGCACGAGACCGAGGACCTCAACGACAACCGCTACCTGCTGGTGATGAAGGGGGCGCCAGAGAGGATCCTGGACCGCTGCAGCACCATCCTGCTGCAGGGCAAAGAGCAGCCCATGGACGAGGAGCTGAAGGAGGCCTTCCAGAGTGCATACATGGAGCTGGGAGGACTGGGAGAGAGAGTGCTGGGTGAGGGCAGAGCAATGAATCAAGGGTGGTGGGTGGGGACAGAGTCCTGGGTGACAGTGGTGGTGGGTGGGGACAGAGTCCTGGGTGACAGTGGTGGTGGGTGGGGACAGAGTCCTGGGTGACAGTGGTGGTGGGTGGGGACAGAGTCCTGGGTGAGGGCAGAGCCATTTACAATTTGGGCTTTTAGCAGACGCTCTTAATCCAGAGCAATTTACAGTAAAGCAGGAACAAAAGTCATGGTAATACATCAAATACATTTAAAAAAAAGCATCAAATACATAAAAAGCAATGAATCAGTGATGTTGGTGGTGGTGGGGGGGTGAGGGCAGAGCAATGAATCAGTTGTGGAGGGGGAGGGGGGGCGGTGGTGAGAGATAGAGAGAGAGTGGCACTTTTTGACTACGAGAACCAAGCGATATTTCACCGCACAGTTCTGGAATTTGTTTCCATGCTCTCGGCTCGGTTTCAGACATGCATTTATGAAGGGCTGCCGACTGCCTCACCTGCGTGCATTAACATAGGAATGAGCCTATAAATGCATATGTCAATGACCCCATTGTGTGACCTGTAGTGTAGGTGTTAAGCGACGCACGCGCGTGGCATCTTTAAAAGATCAAATCAGCAATGCAACGCTGCTCAGGAGATACTGCTATATTCCCACAGTGCACGACGCTCGCGCGTGCAACTAATACATGTCATGTGGGCATCTTGAATCAGAGGGAGGCTGTGACTCAGACCTCTCTGACTCCTACCCCTGTTTCCCTGCAGGCATGTGCCACCTGTTGATGCCAGAGGACCAATACCCCAAGGGCTTTGCCTTCGACTGTGACGACGTGAACTTCCAGACAGACAACTTGTGCTTCGTCGGCCTCATGTCCATGATTGACCCTCCCCGTGCTGCCGTGCCAGACGCTGTGGGCAAATGCCGATCTGCTGGTATCAAGGTAAGCGTGATTTGATTTGATTTGATTGTGTTAGCAATTGACAAGAGCGGTATAACGGCTGTTTGTCCATTAAATGGCTGCAAATGCATTGCTATGACAGAGGTTGGTTACTCTGTTAAGAAACACAAATCCTAGCCATGTTCTTTGACATTTATGACCCATGTTTTAGGTAATCATGGTCACTGGTGATCATCCAATCACGGCCAAGGCCATTGCCAAAGGGGTGGGCATCATCTCCGAGGGCAATGAGACAGTGGAGGACATCGCTGCCCGTCTCAACATTCCTGTCAGCCAGGTCAACCCCAGGTTAGAGGCACTCACTCACACACGCTCACGCACGCACGTACGCATATGGCATTATGGGACAGTCAGTGTTCACTACTAATGTCAAACCGTAATTGTTTGCGTGTGCAGGGATGCCAAGGCATGTGTGATCCACGGTACCGACCTGAAGGAGCTGTCCCAGGACCAGATGGACGACATTCTGAGGAACCACACAGAGATCGTGTTCGCCAGGACTTCCCCACAGCAGAAGCTCATCATCGTAGAGGGCTGCCAGCGAATGGTATACGCACCGTTTTAATGGAATGCATCTTACAGTATAAGCAACATCTATATTTTACCTACGTTTTTTAGGTAAACGTATTGAGTAAATCACACTTCACACAATAATCTTTCACTTGTTGTCGCGCGTAGTCTGGGCCTCTGCCTCCAAGCTACACATGTTTTCACGTTGAATTCACTTGCCATATTGTCTTCATCTTGCACTTACAAATCACTGTCTCATGCAAAGCAAACAAAGTAAACAAAAAAAGAAAAAGTGTAGTGGATTGTGTGCTTTGCTTTTTAATTACTAATTTTACACGAGCTAAATTCAAAGTGAAAGGGAGTCTCCCGGCTGCCTCCCACTGATAAGAGCAAGGCAGTGACAGACAAGCTCATTGTCTCACTGACTCCTCTCCCTTCTCTTTCTCTCTCTCTCTCTCTCTCTCTCTCTCTCTCTCTCTCTCTCTCTGTCATTCAGGGTGCTATCGTGGCTGTGACAGGTGATGGTGTGAATGACTCCCCTGCCCTGAAGAAGGCTGATATCGGTGTAGCCATGGGAATCTCTGGCTCCGATGTGTCCAAACAGGCTGCTGACATGATCCTGCTCGATGACAACTTTGCCTCTATTGTCACAGGAGTGGAAGAGGGTGAGCAACAGAAAAACACAGAGACACACACAGAGAGAGAGAGAGAGAGAGAGAGAGAGAGAGACAGACAGAGAGAGAGAGAGAGAGAGAGAGAGAGAGAGAGAGAGAGAGAGGCACAGGCAAAGAAATAAATGGATTGATGAGAAAAGAGGTAGGCATTTTGTTTTCTACATGGAGAGATGTATGTAAAGATTCTGTGAGACGGAAGAATCACTTGTTCGTAGATCACTATTAGTCATAATAATCAGCAATCAATATTGGCAAGTGCAAGGTTCCGACAATCCTCAACAGGCCAGGTGAAGACAGCAGGCCAAAGAATAGAAGGTGGACATGAGGCAAGATGAGGCTTCAGAATAAAGAACAGAAGGTGGACATGAGGCAAGATGAGGCTTCAGAATGAGTGGAATAACAGAGTCGAGGATCTGATTCGTGTTCCCTTCTGTCTGCAGGTCGTCTGATCTTTGACAACCTGAAGAAGTCCATCGCCTACACCCTGACCAGTAACATCCCAGAGATCACCCCCTTCCTGTTCTTCATCATGATCAACATCCCCCTGCCCCTGGGCACCATCACCATCCTCTGTATCGACTTGGGAACGGACATGGTGAGACAACCGCTCATACACTCATACAGTACCTGTATCATGTCACATGGTTCTTTACTTGTACAGCCCCTAATCGCTGCTACAGTCCCAGGGGGCTTCACAGGCCCACGTTTACATAGTAAACAATACAATATACAGTAGTACAACATGTTTTATGCATCAAACACAGACAATTAACTCAGTTTAGTGTTCACAGAATACTGAAATATTCAGAAAATATTCAGTGCTTCATGCATGCATAATCAATTTAAAGGGGGGGGGGGGATAATAATCCAACAGAAAAGGATCAGCTCAAAACATCTCAAAAATACTGTTTTTACGTCATGCTGTTTCCAGACCCTTGGCATCTCAGACTTCATAGTATAAATGATCCCATTCCTCTACATTGCCCTTCTATCATGCCATTGTCACACACGTACATACAAGACTAGAATAAGATGTTAATGCTTCCCGCCTTCTCCAGGTACCAGCCATCTCTCTGGCCTATGAGGCAGCTGAGAGCGACATCATGAAGCGTCAGCCCAGGAACCCACTCAGGGACAAGCTGGTGAACGAGAGGCTGATCAGCATTGCCTATGGACAGATTGGTAAGTGCAGAGGTTTCCCCCACCACTGTTTCTGGTACCACTGGTGGTACTTGAGCCCCCCCCCCCCCCCCCCTCTGGTGATACACAGAGGAGTCGCCCAAAAAAGGAGAAAAAAGACAAAAGTGGAATGAAATATTTATATCTACTACAAGCAGTTCTTCTGACCAAGCAATAGGCTATCCAGCCGTGCTGAAATGAGCATGACAGCACACCTAGCCGAAGATTTGAGAATGGATTAATCACATTTGAAATATCATCAGTTGTGTTAGTGATTAGTGATGAGATAGAGTTTTGTCAGAGCTTTGTTGGCTTTAGAAATGGGACAAAAAGGTATACGCTCCTGTATTTTAACATCAGTTATTATGGTACTTGGAGAGCCAAATATTTTCTGAGGTGGTACAGTATAAAAAGGTTGGGAACCAATGGGTAAGAGCAACTGGACTGAAGACATGTCTATTGTCTAGTCAATGTCACAACGACAACCAGAAACACTTAATTCGACCTAGTGAGAATAGTGCAAGTACACAACAACAATACATGCAGTATAATGCAGTAGTGTATAGATGTCATATGAAAAATAAACATAGACTATACACATGTAATATATCATGAGGAATAGCATTAGCAATCAATGAAAAATGTGTCGCAAAGAGTCTGGGGGAAAAACAAAAAGCTATAGGCAATTTACATTGTTAAACTGGTTCATGTACAATGTCAACCTTTTGTGTGTGTGCAGGTATGATCCAGGCTCTGGGAGGCTTCTTTGCGTACTTTGTGATCTTGGCAGAAAATGGCTTCCTGCCATCTATTCTAGTAGGCATCAGGCTGAACTGGGACGACCGCACCTGCAACGACCTAGAAGACAGCTATGGACAGCAATGGGTATGTGTATTGTGTACCATACCATACTACACCATACAACAGTGCACCATACCATACCACACCCTACCATAGATAGCGTACCGTACCACAGAAGTCAGTCGGGAACGCCAGGTGGGATTGCGGGAAGTTGAGGCTGGGCTGCACATTGACAAATGAAAAAACAAAAGACAAATGTATTCTTCCCATTAAGTCTGTTTTAATTGTTTTTAAAGCATATATCCTGTTCTGATGCATTACAGGGCTGAGTACCTATGTTCCCCAGGTTCTATGTTCCCCACCATGCAAAAAAGGTTCTTTGTTCCCCACTTAGAATAAACCTAAACCAGAAACCTAACCTAGTCATTTTAGTAATTCTAGTAAGACAAAGTATTTTTGCAACTTAAACTAAAATAAACTGCTCAGACTCTTCAACAAAGATGGCAAAAACAAACATTCTTTGTTCTGTACTTAACCCTAAACCCTAAGGTAAGTGGGGAACATAGAACCTGGGGAATATTGTAAATGCATTTTCTGGCGAAAGGGCCTTTCTGTGTGGAGTTTGCATGTTCTCCCCGTGTCCCCTAGGGTAGATACCCTCACAAAAACATGCAGTAATCCTGGTCTCTAAACTGCCTCCCCCTGGCCAGCCGGGACGCCTGATGGAGGGGAAAGGAACTGGTTGGAATAACGTGCTCCTTCCACGCGCTACGTCCAACCAGGGAAACTCCCCCCTGTCAGGTGTAAAGGAGCAACTTGGACACTCAAGCATTCAAGGAAGCATGAGTTAAGTCCGTTGCTCTCCCTAGCTTGGCGGAGGGTGTGTAGAGCCCAGGATCACATCACAGGATGATTGACACAGGGGTGAAAAATGGGTTACAAAATCGTGGGACAAAAAATATAAAAAAAAAAAAAAAAGTAAATGCATTTTCTATTAAATATTCTTATTCAAGACTACCAATGTGTGCTACAACTTTGAAATGTCATTATAAATAGTGAAACTACCTGGTTGATCCTTGAACAGTGAAACTGCCCCCATAAAATGGAGTTGTGATATATAAACGTTTCCTACTGAACCGTACCATACCATTTGTCTTTGTGCATATAGCAGGCATTCACCATGAATCCCTTGGCGGGCATTTTGCTATTAAGTTAATGAAATGCCACCCCACTTTTCCTAACACACAAGTATTATGTGAGACCAAAATGCCCGCTGTGTGAATCACTACATATAGTCAATAGGCTACACAGTAGTGTTCATATTAAGTTTGAGAATTGAAAGATGGACCCATTGCATTTTCACACTCTCAGAGTTACATGGTCCCCTCTGGGGACAGACATCTATACAGTATACCACTATACTGTATGTTTGCATTGTTATTCATCCTTTTTTTACTCCCCCCCCCCCCCCCTCTCCCTCCCCCTGGCTTCCAGACATATGAACAGAGAAAGATCGTGGAGTTCACCTGCCACACAGCGTTCTTCGTCAGCATCGTGGTGGTCCAGTGGGCCGATCTGATCGTCTGTAAGACCAGGCGTAACTCTGTGTTCCAGCAGGGCATGAAGTGAGTCAGAGCACGCCTGTTGTACCGTGTTGGGTTTTGGGCAGGTGCTCTAGCACCACCTAGTGTCTATCTGTGCACACCACTGCTCCCACGGAGTGTCTGACTGCTTGTTCTCTTCTTCATCCACCAGGAACAAGATCTTGATCTTTGGCCTGTTTGAGGAGACGGCTCTGGCTGCCTTCCTGTCCTACACTCCAGGCATGGATATAGCGCTCAGGATGTTCCCACTAAAGTGAGTTATAATTATTTTAATGCACTTTTAGATCATAACTTAAGCCTCTGTGATCACACCAGTCCAATCGGCAGGTGATTAACACTAGTAGCCTATATATCTGAATGGGATCATCACACCTGCCAACACTTCTAATTCTGTGCGCTAGGATGCTAACGCACACCAAAGTCCTTTTTAGCGGTGCCGGCCCACAGGAGAGAACTTGAAGAGGGAGTCTTGAAAAAACAAGAAAGTGGACACGCACACACCAATATAGCCAGAGGGCCAATACTTTATTAGGACGCAGCTGGTTAAGACATGAATCCAATGTTTAGGCGGTTAAGCCTTCATCAGGGAAATGAACACTTCTAATTCTAGCAGGAGTCTCCCTAATTTCTCCTAATAATACAAATTTCAAATAAACAATTAATGTCATGCACAAATTGCACATGTGTGCAGCGGTGTCTAATGGTGCCTTTGTCTCTCCTCGTGTCTACAGGCCTACCTGGTGGTTATGTGCATTGCCGTACAGTTTCTTGATCTTTGTTTATGATGAAATTCGAAAACTGCTCATCCGCCGAAACCCTGGAGGTATGTATGACTTCTTCTCTCTGTCTCTCTCTCTCTCTCTCTCTCTTGCATGCAATACCATCACAACATTTTGTTCAAGTGGTTTTGCAAGGGTAGCTTCAATTTGTTTCCTGCACACAATTTCACACATTTGGATGCTTTGTCGGTTAGTGAAGGTTAATTACGTCATAGGCCGGGATGACATACATTTTAGACATATTAGACATACTTTATCAAAGTGGAACATTTTAGAATGGCAATGTTTTCAGTTTGTCAAAACAAAATTACAGAATTGTTCTTTGTCAATACAGACATTTTTGAAAAGCAGTCTCAATCTTAAACAACACAAGATTCAATTCCAGATTAATTCACCATTATCTCTCTCTGTCTGTCTGTCTGTCTGTCTCTCTCCCTCCCTCTCTCTCTCTCTCCTGCCACAGGTTGGGTGGAAAGGGAGACATACTATTGATCGAAGGAGAGCTTCTTTACTCAAACCCCTTACATCTTCCACTTATTTCACCCTGCCCTAAGCCCCACCCACCTCCAATGCCCTCAACGCCCCGTCCCCGACAGGACACGCCTCCAGATACCCCGCCCCCTTCCCAAAGACGACAACTGCTTCCAAGCAATTTTCATCATGACTGCCCCAAAGATTAATAAAACAAAACAGCAAAAGCACCTTTACCACTTTCGTACGTCGACTCGTCTCCCACCCCACCACCCCCCCAACCCGCCACCAACTCCACTCCCCACCCACCCCCTCTATGATACTCTTTGCATGTGTCCTCTCACTGCTGTGTACATAAAAACGATATATCTTTACCAAACGGCAGCTGCATATTCTTGTATGTAGATTTGAATGAGCTATGGTGCAAAGGGAGTGTCAATGCTCTGCAAAAAAGGGCCATCCTAGCTCCCCCCCCCCTTATCTCTCCCGCTCCCCTGTTCCCTTTCTACCTTCCTTCCGGCGACCCTTGGCTTGTCCTTCAACCACACACACACACACACACACACACACACACACACCCACACACCCACACACCCACACACACACACACGCACACACGCACACATGCACACATACAGATACAAATTCATGAAAAAGGGATCCTATCACACTCACCGTCACTCCAGCCACCGCCAGCCTCCTCTCCTGCTCTGGGCTCGCCGCCTCTCCGTGGGAGGGCAGAGGAGAGGCGGTCATCTCCCTTCCTCACCTTATTTTTCTCTCTCTCTCTCTCTCTCTTTCACCTTATACTGTACATTTCTTTCTCCAGCGACTACGTTGTTTTTTTTGTTTTGTTTTTATATATATATATATATAGGGGTCGGGGTGGGAGGGGGCTATGTTTGAATGGGTTTACTTGTCGTTATTTTGTTCTGTATGCAATTGTTTTTTTATTTACTCTATTGGTGGGAGGGGGGTTTGTGAGAGCTGCTTCCTGCCCCCCCCTCCTCGTTTAGGCATTAAAACAAAGCACACCCCATGGTGTCCCATCCTGCCCCCCCTCTCCCCCCCTCTCCCCCTGCCTCCAGCTCTTCCCTCTCCTCTCGCATCCCTCCTCCCCCCCCCCCCTCCTGTTTGTCTCGTTTGTGTGCACTGTGTGAACCATTGTCCTTGTTACAAAATATTACGGTACACCCCCCCACCCCCACCCTCGCCCCCTCCTCCAAGTTGGAAAAAAAAAGGAAAAAAAAAAACATTATGACTCTCAGTCCATGTGTTCTAGGAATACTATATAATTCTATACCGAATTTAAATGAAACAATAAATAAATGATTCTAAAAAAAAAAAGACGTGTCAAAAAACGAGAGAGAGAGAGAGAGAGAGTGAAAGAGAGAGAAAGAGAAAGAGAGGCTTTCGTGTGATACAACAAAGATAAACATCCAAATCACATCAGTTAAGACAGCAGAGGGATCTGCCTCTCGCTCCCTCTCCCTCTCCCTCTCTCTCTCTCTCTGTCTCCCTCTTTGTTTTTTTGTTTTTTGTTTTGTTTGGTTTCAATTCTTCTTTTCACTGAATTTTTCAGAGGAAACAAGGCCAATGTATATATATAGATACACTATATATATGTAGACGCAAAAGCAGGTTTTAAGCTTGTGTTTATAACATGAGATCGTGAGACGGCAAACCAAGGCTCTTAGGCTCCTAACCTACTCACTGCAGTGCGTGTTGGTGTGACAGGATTACAGTCAGCCTGCTGTGCTGTGGTGGCGCGTGACCATGAGGATGAGAATGATGAGAATGATGATGATGTTCCTGTGATGGAGTCCCTGGACACTGCTCCGGATCCGGACCCTTTTATTTTGGGTCCAGGTCTGATGTGTCCAGGGTTCCCAGTCCAGGTTGTTGCATTCCGTGTATATGTGTGTGTTGGGGAGACCAGTGAAGGGCCGGCAGTCTCGGGCTGGGTCACTTTAACTCTGATGGCAGTTAGGGGCTGAGAGTGAAGAGATTAAAAGAAATAATAATAAAGTGGAGAAAAAAAAATACAATAAACAACAACCTCCAGTTACACGACAACTAGTAGAACATGTGTGTGTGAAAGAAAAACGAAACCAACACCAATAAAAACATCTAGAACATTTAATACAAACCAGATCTGTCTGTGTGTCTTTATCTCTGCATGCTGTCTCTGAGAACATTACTCCAAACTCTGTTCCCATTCCAAACTCAGTTGTCACCGTTCTTCTTTTATGAATTTATCATGATCTCGCTTGTTATTCCTCTTTTTATTCCTGTTCACATCTCTCTATGTCTGCTTCTATTTGTCTTTGTACGGTATATCTACTGTATGAAGCCTTATTTACACTTTAGTTGCACAGAGCTGTCAGTTGCAGGGAATAACTGATTTTCAAACAGATGGCACCGCATGACACAGGGCCGGCATAATTTCATGTCCGTCCCCTTTTGGCCCTTAAAAAACCGCTATGCTCTGAGCCTGGCCATAGTGGCCTGGTCTCCGTCGTCAGAAATGATTCAGAGTGGGCATCCTCACTCTGAGTCCCCATACCGGCACCCTGGCACCACCCTTGAACGGAAAGCCCTACAGAGATGTTTTTCCCCCCTCATTTGCCTACTGCAGGAAGTGTAAAATAACCCCATCTCAAAATGATCGACTTAAAATCATTGTTTTATTTGATGGCCACCTTCTTGTTCTGGCATTTGGCCTTTGTGCCCTCAAAACGCCAAAGGCAAAGTGGCCTCGCCCCTAAAATGATGAACCATCAGGCCTGGTATGACAGTACCCAGTGTTGAGTGCTACTTTTGAAGTGGGGCGACGCCCCATAAAACCCTGTGCACGCACACATGCATGCGCATTTGCGTGCACGTGTGCAACACGCACAGACACACTATTGAAACATGCGACATTAGAAACAGGGTTTACAATGCTTGAGTCAAAAACATATTTTTGGCAAAAAATATATTTTAGACTTGAGAGAAGTGGGGGGATGGCGCTCCCCCGCGTCCCCATCCCCCCACTACACCCTGAACATAACTTAACCTTGACTGATATACCATACAGCATACTGTATACCACAAATAGCATCAGCTTCATCCCAGTTAAAATGTATCCAATATATTGTTTAATAATAATACATCACAATTACGGTACACACTTTTGGGTGACTATATAAACAATAACATATCTATAAACTGTTTTATGAACCAAACTTGAATCAAAAAAATCACACCTGTGTGAAGTGAGGGCCACTAATATATTAAAGTCTAACTCCTGCTATGATTAGGTGATGTAAAACAAACATTTTTGTTAATGGCATTTAATGTTTGTGTTAGCGACTAAACAAACTCTGTCCATTGTCAATGGCGTTTTTTATGTTTGTTTAACTAAAAACAAACATTAATTTGTATGAGGGGCTAGCCCCTCAAAAACAGAATGTAGGCTACGTCACAAAACGACACCTAAATTCAAATCTGAGGATTGGACGCCACCTAGTGTTCATGAAAAGATATGAACGTCCACTGCAGCAGATGCAGCAGCACCAAAGTGTGGAGAAAGAGTTGGCAACAGCCCAGCATAATGCACCAAAACAGCCGAGTAGAAAATGTGTCTGCCTCGTCTGACATTAACACATACAAACTTTTAGCAAGGACACACACAAGCAAGGACAGTCTCATGAATCTATAAACTATAGTAGGCCTGCATGGAATTTGGTCATTTTATTTCATGTTTTTTTCTGCAGAGCTCATATTTGGAGATTATACACAGATATAAACCTCACTAGTCTAGGACCATTATAAGCTTAAACTGTGGCAGTTTTTAGACGGATATGTACTTGGAGTAATGCTCATGTAATTATATTCTACTATGCGATGATACATTAATAGTTATTACAATTAGAGACTTTACGATTATATGCAGCAAATTATTGAATTAACCTACCTACCTACTTTCCTACCTATCGGGGCACACACACACACACACACACACACACACACACACACACACACACACACACACACACACACACACACACACACACACACACACACACACAGAGAGACAGACAGAAGCTGCCATATGAAACAAGACCTTATGCAATATCGTCAAAATACTATATTCATTTATTTAATAAGGTTATATAATTTGTGAAAAACACCACTGTACAATTAGAAATTAAGGTTATTGGCCCTTCAATCTGAAACAATGCCCCATTTGGAAATTAATGACAATCATGTATCCAAAAATAGGAAATCCTACAAATTGCAATGCTGACAATTAAGGTACTACAATCTACAACCCCTCATATATTTATTTTCATCTCATGGGACTACACTGAATTGCACCGCTTCACTGTCCCTCAAGGGTCATCTATTTTAAATTAAACTCTAGTGCCTATAGCTCTAGATCTGTCGTACAATGGTGCCGTGTGCCAGGAATAGCCAATCACAACTCGTGATCATCCACAGTGCGTCGTGAGCTTACATGTGGGCTATTTTCGGCACAGTATAAATAGATGCAGCGCGCAGATCAAAGACACGCTATGTGTGCGTGAGAGGGTGGTCCCTCACGGCCGCGTAGTGGCCTGTGAGAAGATTCATGTAGGCCTATATGTCCCTTTTGAGTAAGACCAACTTTTTCTGGCATCTTAAAATGCATGCATTCTCCCCCTCCCAACCCCCCTCGCTCTCTCTCACACACACACACACACACACACACACACACACAGTTAGTCTTCTGGGTACACTCAGTTTCATATACATGTGCACCGATTCCGTCTTTGTCACTCATACTGACACACACACCTTACTCTCCCACCCTCTCTCTAATTTCCCCTGTGTGTCTACAGCGAGCTCACTGCAGTGCTCTCCTCTCTCTCTCTCTCTCCCTCTCCACCACCCTCCGTATAATAGAATATCGATCGCTAGCCTTTGCCGCAGTGTGTACGCGAGTGTGTCCGCATGTGTGAGTGTTTGTGTGTCGTGTGCATGATTGTATGTGAAGGGGGCCCCTCCAAGGTCATCTCCACGGCAACCCGAGCATGGGGTCCTCAAGCTGTGCTGTCACAGAGCAGAGGTCACGGGGGGTCACACGAAGAGGGGGGGGGGGGGGTGGCGAGAGGGGGACAAGAGGGAGATGGTGGAGCACTGCGGCGTTTGGTGTGACGGAGACAGGGAGAGGGGAAGGAGCCACAAGGGGTTGGAACTGACCTATTCCACTGGGTTACTTCCAAGGCTGTGGCAGAAGAATGAGGAGAAAACCTAGAAAAGAAAAGATATAAGGGCCTACGAGTTCACTCTGTGTAGCCTGCCTTGCATGCACAAGCAAAAGTAAAGGCGTTGTTTTCGTCCACAAAACACAAACTACCTTCTCTGAGGTCAAACACAGCCTGGCTGGGCCAGGTTACTGCAGTGACAAAATAATGAGATGTCAGGAGTTTTATTGCACTTCCCGTTTTTTTATTAACATACAAAATGTTTAACTGCAAGGTAGAAGAAAACAAATAATAGATTGCAAAATATAAAATACAATGAGATGTAAAAGGTAAAAAGATTATCAGATTAATATGAAAAGTCAGCATTATACCCAAATCTATCCGATAGAAGAAAGCTTGCAGGATGTCTCATACATATATCCGTTCTTATTTGTGCACCAATCATTGCAAAAACATCTAAAGTGTAAAAATGGTTATCCATAGGTGTTTTCAATTAGGATCAGTGTGCATATGCAGCATTATTTTTTATACATGAACTGAATGTAAACAAAAATTCAAATAAAAGTAACAGCCCATAAGGTACTACAGGGAACATGGGCACATTTTGACACAAATAATGAGGCATCCAAGGTGAGACATTTACAATGAGAAGGCATAAGCTGCATTCCAATGTGCTGAAATATGTACTACACAATTTGTGCGTTGGTGGGTACTGGCATTAATATGTAATGAATAGAGTTCTAATATAGTTCTAAGTGGGCTATGCAGTCTGTAACAACCATTTCAGAAACAATACAAAGTGCAGTCTAGGTATAATGACTGAATCACCACCTGCAGGTTAATTAAGGAGCGATCTAATTCAATAGAATGTAGTGCAATATAGACATACTGTACCTATCATAAAAGCCAGGTGCATCGTAAATTACGGTAGGAGGAGGAACACATACGGGTACACGTTTACCATACTTGCAGAACTGGGATCAGTTTCCCCCCTTCTCCCGTCAGTATTAGAGCTATCGCAGGGTCTGACTTGAGACTGATCTTAGACCAGTGCTTACGAGGTCATCCTCCAGCAGGTCAGAGCTCACCCCGGGTTTCTACACGGGCTCCATTAGAAGCTCATCGATGTCGGACGAGTTCTCCAGCTCGCGGAACGCAGCGTGCGAACCAATCACAAACAACGTTGCTCCTGAGAAAGGAAAGGATTTGATTGAATGACTAAATCATGGAGTCAGCGCCACCGTACCCTGATAAGAACAGTAGTAACTGGAGATGCACCATATAACCGGTAGCGTATGGATGGAAATCTGCCATAATAATGCCATATCTGTATCGAACCGGTCTCAAAATAATAATGTGACCGATTACAAAGCTGTCCAGTCTGCCTGTCTCTCTACGATACGATACAACTTTATTGTCAGCTTGCGCTGAAATTTGTTTTGTGTCCATGGCGTCACCGTTCAAGATACAGACAAGACATAGACACAATAAATTGCAAAACGATAAGACATTACAGGATAAAAATCACAAGAACAGACAAGAACGACAACATATCCTCTGGTTTAACGATTTTGGTTTAAAAGCAGGACAGACTGATGTACAAAAGAGTTCTTTAGTCTGTTTCTTAAATTTAGGGACTCGAAACCGCCAACAGTTGATATTCATCTTTTAAATCATGTATGTCTGTCTCTTTAACAGCATTAGCTGTTGATAATGAGGGCTTACCATCTACTTTCACCAGCAAAACAAAAATTATAATAAATAAAATTCAGTTATGAGTTCAATATAAATATAATGTAATATATCGGCATCGGTCGATATGACCCTGCAATTAATTGGACATCGGTCATAATTTGATGCACAAAATAGCGAAAATAGTTCATCTCACAGTTCAGCTCACAACACGTAGGAATGGAACATGTCGTGAGCTCCTAGATATTTTTGAAAGATTATTTTGTATTTTTCAATAATAGTTGATTAAATGCATAAGGTCGATTAACAGTTGCACCTCTTACCTAGAATCCAAAAGAGTGCCGCTCCAGCTCCAGCCAACCAGAAGACAGGGAGAGAAATACCCCCGGCCAAGCTCATTTGATGAGGCAGTGTCAGCTCCTTACCTGATGCAAACATAAACCATATCACTGAGAATGCATCTCGTCATGTTGAATAATCCTCTTATGAAGACACTTCAGGCCCATAACATAGCCTGACTTCAGTTTTAATGGACTGAAGTACTATGTAACCCAGATACCAAACATGGTAATCTGTCAATCATGTGATCAGTATAAAAGTGACATCACTTCCTGGACTTCCACTCCTGCGCTTGAGTGTTTGTTGGCAGCATGCTCAGCATCAAAGATGAACTTGCACTGATAGCATTTGAGCTACAGCTTTTTTTTTTATCCTAATGCTAAATGGTCTACTCTAGACTGTGTGGCTGCATTTCACTCCAAAGGATTCCATCTTGTATGGAAGTGGAACATGTCAAATTTGCGAAACAGGATACACTTGGAGAGATGCAATGGGAAAATTCAGTTCTCAATGTAATTCACCGTTGATTGCAAATATTGCATTTATATCGTCGTCTAGTGCCTTTATTAGTATCGGTTCAGGCATCGTTTACCACTTTAGCACTGTATCAGATACAAATCCCAACGATACCCAACTCTAACAAAAAAGAAATGTTATCCGTCATCCATGGCAGCTTCACTCACCGAGAACAACCAGCTTGGACTCCAGGGACTTGAGGTGGATAATGTAGAAGGCACCAACATACACAGCCAAGGCAATGAGCAGCATAGGAGAGCTGATGCTGTGGGAGACAATAGACAAGGTTCAGTTTAATCTTTACTATGGCAACAATTTCAAAGTTGAGAGATTTCTTTCTGAATCATTTCAGTCGTTTTTGTTAGGTCTAGTAAGCAAATACTTCTTTTGAGATTTTATTTATTTATATGCAATTCTTTTTTTTATTGGCACAAAAACAGCCATGGTAAAAGTCAGTTCTCAGATTGTGTCTGTGTGTGCCAGTGTGTAATGTCTATATTATATTTACCACTGAGGAGTTGCACAAAGTTTAATTGTACAGTGTACAATGATAAATAAAGGAATTCTATTCCATTCTATCTACAAGAGCTGAGGAGGGGGAAAAGGAAAACCAAAGATATGATGAGAGTAAGCAAACTTTGTAGGAAATGAAAAACTATGACTACATGAACTATAGCAACAGCATGGTGAAAATGCATTATTTATGTACTGTTATTTGATGTCTGCACCTTTTTTGTTGTTGCTGAGAGTGATTATGGGTGTTGACAATGATTGTCTTTTTTAACACTGGTCAGATAATAACTGGCATTCAGAGCTAGGTGTGAAGGTTTGTATACTTTTTTAAAGATTCATGTTCCTGCTGCCATACACATGTCCTCAGTGTGCATATCTCTTTCCTACAAAGCAGTGTTTGCTTTGTACACAACATGCATTCTACTGTGCACTGGTGCATTTATCTTCCACCATGTCATGTCAGTATTCAGTTCCATGTTGCTCTTACATGCAATAGAGGATGAGACCCAGGAAGATGAAGGTGTAATTGCTGTTGTAGGTGTCCACATTCCTCACCACCCTCTGACAAAGCTCTCCGAAGTTGCGGGGTTTGGAGAACTTGCGCTGGTCCACGAAGCCGGCCCATGGACGGATGGACTTCCTCCGTTTGTCCATAAACTCCTTAGCCATGGCTACTGTGAAGCCTTTGGGCAGGAGCCTGTGAGGTGACACACAGAAGCCATGGTAAACGTGATCACACTTGACTTAATGTACAGGTATACTGTATTCATGTTCACTGATATATTGTCTGTTAGTCAACATTTACAATAATGCACATAGAACACATAATGCACATAGAGCGGCAGTGGCTCAGGGGTAACGGATGGCCGGATGGTAACCGCAAGGTTGCCAGTTCGATCCCGGGCTCCCCCAGAGTTAGTGTCGAAGTGTCCTTGAGCAAGACACTGAACCCATAATTGCTCCTGATGTGCTGGTTGGTGCCTTGCATGGTTTCCGCCGCCATTGGTTTATGAATGGGTGAATCTATGTAAAGCGCCTTGGATAAAAGCGCTATATAAATGCACCATTTACCACATAGATGTAATAGACAGGAACTAAATAAAATGGAAGCTTACTTTGCCAGTACTCCTGCTCCCCCTACACCAGTAGGAGCAGCCTCATCAGCGGTGAACACGTCCCCGGTAAATGGTGCCTTGCTGCCCATGTCTACAAGGCAGTTCTCTCCTTTCGGAACTCCAGCAGTCATCTACAGAAGCCTCTATGTACTCCTGTAAAGAAATATATGTATAATTATACAATACAATATTATTGAGGCCAAACAAAGTTGGTGGTCAAACCTTAGAGTATATATAACTCTATGGGTCAAACATGTTAAGTATATTTATGGCTAGAAAGCACATTTACACATACACAGAATTTGTCTTCTGCTAGATCCCTACTGTTGATCCCTACTCTGGTGCAAATATTCAGCAGATTTAGAAGCCTGTAGTATAAATAAAAGACATGCTTATTGTTTTGTTGAGACTACAACTTCAAGTTAAATTGAAGATTGGCTATTACTATTGGCTAACCTCAGATTATTGGCTAAAATATTTTGGTGTGAGGGACAAAAGCCAACAGAATATAGATCCCAGTCAATTAAGTATTTCAGTCAGATAACTCACAAATAGATTTAACCAATATATTTATTATAGAATCAGAATAAGTGTTCTCCCTGCTCAGCACAATTAAACACCATCATTAAACATAAAAAGCAGGGAGATAGATATACAATAACAACTCCCCATGGGGAACAGAAACAACAGAGCCCACCGCCACCGGTGGTGCTGGGAGCAAATGTCACATAACAACCAGGAACCATGCAGAAGGAAGGCAGGAAGAAGCATGCAGTCTAGGTGAGCTTAAATACCCCACCCAATTGGTCAGCTGACTGCCACATCAGTGTATGTGGCAGTATGTATGTATACACACATATAGTAATGCAGCATATAAGCTACGTATCATATAGTTTAGGGCAGCCTATGGTGCTTGGAGACCAGCTTTAGCTCTAAGGCCAGTGCCTTTTGGTCAAGACAGCAGCAATTCTTGTAATTCCAGTTTCATTGGTTGGGCAACACTAGCTTTCTTGTTAAAAAAAAGAAAAACACTAAAGCATCATCCTATGTTAATTATTGTAACAAACAATAAAACACTCTTTGTATTGTTTCAAAGCAAGTTTTGTAATTTATAGGCTATTTTAAATACTAACTGGACTCAGAGCCTGATGAGTCCAGTTATAGGATTTAGACTGCAGTATATGTTCTGTTAATTACAGGCAGTAGAAAATGGCAATGGAAAATGTTGGTCACGATAGTGAAGTCACTGCCAGTCTGCCACATCAGCTCAAGACAGTACACTTCTTATAACGTTACAGTACTCTACTCAGAACAGGGTGTGGATATGACTATCCAGTATCCACCACACATAATTATATCTCAGTAATATAACACCCTTCCTTACTCGTTTGTTGTTGATCAGCGGCAGCATAACTAGCATCACTGATACGAATACCTAGCCGCTACTAATCAAATATAGTCTACCGGTATATTGTTTTTGCCTTTATATCCAAGGACGTCGCTTCGCTTCGGGTTGTTTCGTATACACCAGAGAGCAAAAATAAAATCAAACTCAGAGACAGACATGTATAAAAATGTAAACACTCACAGCAGAAAGTTGCTCTGTTCTCCCTGTTCTTCGCTAGCAGCGGATATGATGATGTGGAGATTATGTTCTACTAAACTTCCTGTTGTTATAAACATGGGGGAAATAGCGCCACCTACTGGTAGTAATAACCAGTTATTATACTGTAGTAGATAGCCTACATAACATAACCATAGGCATACAAATAATGTCGATTTCCTGTATTAGCAAGGGAGCTGTCAGTGGGCTGTGTAAGAGACTCCTTGAGGAGGTCTTATAGTTTAGAGAGGATCTGTATCTTGCCTTTTAGGCGTTGGGGGAGGGAGTTGGATAGCTTAGGCTTGAGCCCAGTATTTTAGTTAGGGTAGGCCTACCTCCCTTTTATTATACTTACTCGCTATAGGATAGCCTACTTACTTACTGTATGATATATTTACTTGTAGTATGTTATGTTATTGTTCTTCTTCTTCTGACTGACTGACTCTTCAGAGTCTCTGCTGAGTCTGCTCTAGTGCTCGCCATACTTTATACTGGTGATGTGGCCTGGCGTCACGCTGTCGACCGTTTCCGTGGCAACAAGTTTGATTGATTGATTGAGATATTTATTAACAGTTTGCAGAATTACAGTACATTTCAAGCACAAACTCAATACAAAGACTGTTTACTGTGAGTGGACGACCCAATTAAGCATTACACTTGTTTACAAGAGGGTCCACGTCCATGTTCAATTCATCAAAACATTTAGAGACGTACAAATAGACACTTCTATATAGTCAAAGAACAGAACAGGAATTCATCCTAAAGGAGGTAAAAAGGGAAAAGAAACATATAGGCTACAGTGAGGGGGAAAAGGGGTGGGCGGCGGACGTGGGGGGGGGGAATTCAGATTTTACGGGGCCAATTTCGAGCCCTGTTATGCAGCCTATATGATCTGTGGTGCGCTTTCTAGGCCTACAGTGCCTACACTACACAGTCTCAATTAGGGATTTTCCCAGAGGTTAATTTCACTGATGTGTAGGCCTACAACCTTTATTCAAATGGTTTCATTTGTATTGGAGTGTGAAGCTTGAACAATAGGTTAATTGCGGACCGCTACAGAGAAACTGTGGATATTAACCGGTCCTATACCAATAAGGACCCAGGCCAAATGCCATTGCGCAGTAGCCTACACCAACAAGTCTATGCGTGGCATGTGAAACTATATCGTACCATGAATCCAAGCAGAGGTCCTCACAAGTATAGGTAAAACACTGCACACTGCACTTGATGCTTGCGGAACTCGACTTCGTCTCGTTCCCCTACCGCATCACTGTCGTGGCAATAATCACGTTAAACAATATATTGCTTAATTCCATCACGTCACGTGTATGCAAAAGCACAAAGGGTAGATTTTTGCCTTCAATTCATTTTAACCTTAATTAAGTTTAACATCCACTTTTGATCATTACTGTGAGATCTTTCTAAAAGATGAAAAAAAAACATTATTATTTGTTTATCGTAAGTGCATAATATCGTAAATTAAATATGTCAAATTATTTAATGTGTGATAGGCAAACCACAAATGGCTCATACTAGGCTCATACATACAATGAAGGCAATAACTACCCTAGGCACCAGCTTGAGCTTGTTGTTGAAAGGTCAGCTGTGAACACGGGTGAGTCTCATCGGATTCTCTGCTTACATTAAAACTCTAATAATAACAATAAATACAACGTTGTACACTGATTTTACAAACCAACCAGCAGTCGGGCGTGGGCCGTAGCGTAAGCGTTACAAAATGACCGTCGAATTATAAAAGTCAGTTTGGTCTGTAACGTTATGACCATTATTTCTGCAGTGTTGACATCATCTGTTTATGTTAATTTAAGGCACTATACATTTTTATTCCAATTTGAATTATTAATATAACGAGCTGTTTATAATTATTTGTTAGAAACGTGGAGTAAATGTTAGCTATTTCTTCTGATATTGATGATGGAAAGTACGAGAACATCTCGGATTGTCGGATTCATCTCGGCTGTGTTGTTTTTTTCCAGTGAAACGTGGTTACGTAATCGTCACGTGTACTAGGCGTGTCGTATCTTAACAGCTCGCTGTGTGTATGCGTGTGTATGTGTGCGTGCGTGTACAGGACAGAAAAGCACGACACCACACAACAACACAACGCCCTTTACACCACGTCCAGCTGACACACAACGAGCCTCCGACAGCAGACACACAGGTATGTGTCCTTGTTTAGTAAAATACGTACCGTCGACTTGACGCCAAATCCACTGCACCGCAGGTGTTTCGGTTTAAGCTGTGAAAATAACAGATCTCACAGCCCACAACGTATTGCCAGGCAACGAGTGGTGAGTTTGTACATCGGCTGTTTCCGCTATTTCGCCCTACAACATATTGCTTACCAGGGCTTTTATATATTGGTTAAATGCATCGGTGGTGATCTGGTTGTTGTATAGTTACGACAGAACACGATACAGATACACACTGATGCAGTGCACACTGCACAGATGTCATCTTTCTTTCTCGACTGGTTCTTATTGTTTATTTTATTTTTATATATATTTTTCCATCACAATGTAAAATAAAATATTTGATTAGCTTTGGCGTTTGACGAAATGTCACGTAATTGACACTTGCCAACTACTAAGATAGTGTCATGCTAACTTCTATCTGTGATATATCTCACATTGTACAACTTTACAAGATTGTGTATGTAATGTAGTCTTTGAAAGTAGGGACCTTTTTCCCCCAAAGCAAACACAAGCACATAAACATAAACACAATTTTTCACACAACGTAAACGTTCTAACTAGATAGAAGTTTACTTCCTGTTTCTGTGCTTGTGATATCTGTATATCTGCTGACGGGAATAAACTTGGACCCACCCATGCAAGCTCTCTAGGCTAGCAACGACCATGTCTATTCCATCAAGTGCTCCATTATCAACAGATGTATAGAATAAAACAACTCATACAGTATACATCTTAGAGTACAGTACAGCGAACCATCTCTCTAAAAGAGACATTAATTAAGTAGCCTATAACATAGTCCAGAGCCCGGTCACGTGGTTCATGTAACTCGTTTGTCACTGTAAAGCCTATAGACTCCAATGCATTCCATAAACTTCCGGTTCAGGCCTTTGTCACGATTCACCAATAGAAGTCTATGTAGAAGAGCTGCCATTGGACTGGCCCCATGAAGTGAACAGAGTTGTCGTAACTCTGTCTTACTCTATGGGCTGTATTTTGCGTGTCTTAAGTACCAGGTCTTATTCCCTAACTTGAGTAAACTAAAGACCTGGAGGTGTGATCAATGCCATTTGGCTATTCTGAGTGGCCAAAGAGCATTGATCACGCCTCCAGGTCTTTAGTTTACTCAAGTTAGGGAATAAGACCTGGTACTTAAGACACGCAAAATACAGCCCTATGGCTCTGACATAGCCTGGCTACTTGTTACATCCTATTTTCATACTAAGCATTTAAAGTATGAGGTATAAAGTACGGCAGCCTTGTGTTCATAAAACAGAAAGATTGGGTATTGGGTAAGGCTGACGTTATGTATCTTTCGGGACCTTTCACTGGTTAGTCTCAACCATTACTCAATGGCTCTGGTCTCAGACCCTGCGGTGGATATTTTGACATTCCGTTTTGTTTTTGTTTTTTGGAATGTCGCGGCTTGTCGCCACTACTGTTGGAGCAGCCATAAACTAAACAGGTTCATCTCGATGTTCTGGGCATCTTTGTAATGTTAGTGTTAGTAAAAAGCAGGTAAAAGAGTAAAGTTTGAGGCAGACTAACATCAGTCACTCTACCGTTCACTGTAGTAGAAGAGGTGCGCCTGGTGAGGGTTTAAACCCTGCAGCTATGTCGAGTCCGCCTACATGAAATACGTAAGCTGTGACCATGAGACCCGTTTCTGAATGGTATGTGAAGAAGCATTCATGATGACAGCTAGTCCGCTACTTTACATATTCTCTTCCAGCTGTCATACTCATAACTGCGACAAGATAGATTCGGAAGTTAACAAGGTCACTCGTTTAACCGAAACACCTGCTTGGTGTAGGAGAGAACAATATTACATCCATCCATGACAGCATTAATCCACATGAACTGTTGTCTCTCACCGCCTGACCGTGTGTATTTGTGTGTGTCCATTACATATCTTTATAGCTAACCAGTGTTGACCAGGTTGGAGAGGCTGAAGAGAAGAGGCTGTTTTTCAGACCACTGGCCAAAATGTTTCGACACTACACCAGGCTCAGACACTCGCTCTACTGGGACGAGACGGAATGCCTCAATTACTATGGCATGCTCTCTCTCCATGAAATCTTTGAAATCGTCGGTTCTCAGTTGACGGAGACAGACGTCGAAGTCCTGTCTTTCCTCCTGGACGAAACCTTTCCCGGGCGACATCCACTCGACCCGGCAGGATGGCGGGCCGAGCTCGGCCCCGAGGAGGCCGACGCCAATGCGGGTGAGCCACCAGCTCCTGCTCCCGCGCTGCTGAATGCCTGGAGGCGGATCGAGCCCAGAGGCTCCGTCTGCCCCATTGCAGCGAGACACAGGCCCAAGACTGGCACGGAGCTACTTCTGGAGCTGGAGAAGAGAGGCTACCTCAGCGAGGAGAGTGTGGAGCCACTGCTGCAGCTGCTGAGAGTTCTCACGCGACACGACCTGCTGCACTTGGTGTCGCGCAAGAAAAGGAGAACCGGTGAGGACACGTAATGTATATCATCACATGCCCAGTGTCTTTTGGAGAGACACAGACTTAAACTATGGAAGTGAGGGCTGTGTACAATGTAAACACATGCCCGTTCCAACAGTATAACACTGAATAACTGGAAACTACCAGCTCTGTAAGACAGAATTTGGTGCATTGAAATTGAACTGTAACATTAAAAGCCATAGTGCTCTGATGCCTCATGGACGAGTGGTAGAATGTTTATTTATCCTCTCCTCTGGGTCTGATATCTGTGTCTATGATCTTCCAGACTTCTCCCCTCCCTCGCCTGAACCTGCTAAGAAGAAGAGGAAGCGGAAACGTCTCCCCTGGACAGTTAACAAGGGCCACAAAACTGCTCCGCCACCACCAGAGAAAGCCTCCTGCGGTAAGAACTGCTTCCATATCTATATCATCCTTTCTCTTCATTAGCTTTCCAACTTTGTGTTCCAACATCGCATCAACACTCCTCTTTGTGTTGCTCTCGCTCATACCCGTCTTCATTCATCCAACCTCCTCTCAGTCTTGACTTGATTCCAGTAATTTCCACCAGACCCCCACATGGAACTTGGCTTTTTAACCTAGTGTACTATCAACCGATTGACTCATTTGGGCATTAAGTTGAGGATTTGAATACAGGAATTGTCTGTGCACTTTTGATTGTTCCCTGTTCTCTTCCTTATGCTTTGCTTTGTTCAAACTAATGTTAGACCTGGAAGGAATCCCGCTATGCTCTGTCTGACTATACTGTATAATGTCTATGTGGCTCCACTGTCCTTAATCGTCTTAGACAGGCCGGCAGGCAAAGACTACTGTCTGTTCTCGCCCCTGTATGTGTCCATCCATTTATCCATGTGCCTGTGAGCAGCTAAATCTCAGACGCCATTAGACCTATCGATGTGAAACTTTGCATGCACAGCATTGCCTACTCCCAGGAGGCCATGGAAGACACTCCACCCCAAATTGGCCTTATGGTGAGCAAGGGCCAGGGCGCTTCGCTTTGCGATCCTTTTTCAGAAAACCATTAGGATTTTTGAAGGCATTTGTAGAGTCGGCCTCAGGGTTCACTTGTGAAACTTGGTCGTACAATTAAAACAATAAATCCTTGGATTTCTTGGATCATGACAGAACTCATGGCACGACTAACTGAGTGCTTACCTAGTTTTAAGTATTACTTAAACATTCTGAGGATTCCTTGTGACAGAACGTGTGCCAGATCAGATTATGTGATTTGTGGCCTTTGTCACGTAGTCTTTATAAAACAAACATGTCTCAAATTAACAGACTAATTATAATTTCTGCAATTCCTGAATTCCCTGTTGCAGGGCGGGTTGAAATTCTACACCATGCCCTTTGTGTCATGACATGGATATACAACCATGATGAGGAATGGCCTGCAGAATGTCTGCATGCTTGTGCTGCCAAAAGCCCCTTTTTAATATAAAAGCCCATTGAACTGTAACAGAACACCAGGTGTGCTATTGTTTTGGGAAAAATATTGGCAAGAATACCTAAGTTTTAGCCTATGTGGGGAGGAGGCTTCTACATTCGCCCTGTTTCTTAATAATTTTGGCATGCATGAATGAAAACACAATTCTTACATTAAAAGCCCTGTTATCTTTCTAAGTAGTTAAGTTCCAGCTGAAATTATGTGAAGAAACTAGACTGACTCCTACTTTCCCATCCATGTTACTCATCTCATTGTCCTAGCATCTCCATAAACCATAATGCAACTGCTGGGAGATTCTACCTTTACTTCCATTTCTCTTCCCTCATCACATTTTCTACCTCTCAAACAACAAATTGTTTTCAGCTGCTGTTACGAGCTCATTCTGGTAGGTGATCTGTTCTCATTTGCTGTTATAAGACTTGCCCACCACTAGATTCAGGCATTTGTTCTCCGTTCTTTTAGCTTGAATCCAAGTGACACTAAAGTGCCAACCATCACAGCTCACATTCCCTAACAATGCCAGAAAAATAATGATATTTGAAACCATTCATCTAGCTGAAGTTTCCCACTTGACATTGGAAAGCTGTATAGCAAAATCCTCAATGTTCGTTATTTCTGCCTTTTTATTCATGACCGATGCTAGTTCCTGTTACCGCAAAAAGCTTGAACTTACACTCTCCATACATGGATCTGCCCCTCTGTTTGAAATTATTTGGCCATTCATGCTGCCCCTCTCAAAAGCGACACCTTGCGAATGCCTTCCATCGTGTGTTGATCAAAACATCATTCCCCCCCCGAACAAAGGCCTGTTGATTCAGATAGACATAACCAAGCCATCTACAAATGAAGACAGCCCCTCCATGCTAAGCTGCTGTAAGAGTGATGTAACGTTGCCTCTGAACTGTGACCATGTTGCTGTCTTGACTCCACATTTAATTCCACCAGGTTGACTCAGGACTTGACGAGTAACCCTAGGAACATGGAGAAAGAGAAAGACAGTGAGGCTGGGGAACAAAACAAAAAACAAGTTTGTTGCACCACTGTCCATACGTTCAGCAGTGTGTGTGATGATCAGCTCAGTGGTTCGCTGTCTCACAAGTCTGGTCCGATGCCTAAGGTAAAAGAGGCCTCCTTCCTCACAATGGGGATTTGAGGCTGTCTCTATGATCTGTATTCAATGCCTGTGTATTACATTATAGCTGTCCTCCTTCCTTATGCCCTTAAGAAAAACGAAACAAAGCAAGTTTGCTCTCAACAAACCGTCCTTGCAACATTTAGTGTCATACACTGTGGCTGAGATGGCTTCTGTTACTTTTTAAGTTCTTTATACGTAATTGTTTTTGCTTTTTTGATGAGGGCTTTCTCATTGTTTCACAGAACCGATGAAGTGCTCACTCCAAAACATTTTAAATAATTCTTTATCTCAATGCCAGTGTGAATTGAAATAAATATAACTCGTACTACTACTACATTTGATTGATGAAGAACATGAATGGATATTGGTCCATCATCAAATCTCTTTTCTTTTTTATTATCAATTCATCAAATCTCGATATGCCTATACATGTTATTGCACAAAGTTTAGAGATTATCATTAATATTGAACCCAAAAGTACTTTTAACTTTGACTTTGGAGTCAACTGTTGTGGCAAAGTTGTTGAGCCCATTGGTTCATTCATACAAATATCAGCTCCTCTTGTCACAAATGTCAATCATACGACTTGAACGAACCCAAATGAAAACCGGCAAACTATATATGATGACATAAATCATCTTCAATGTATTTAAAGTAGTCTGCTAAAGGATATACAATTAATTATGCGCATTCACCTCCACTGTATGTTACCGGTAAATGATACACATTTATTAATAGGTGGGAAAATCTTCCACAGCTTGGCAACTCTACCACCTATATGCGGTCTCTGTTGATCATCAATGCTAAACGTGTGTCATCGTTGCTGTTTTCTCAGGCCCACACCTGTACAATCGTGTTACTCACACAGTTCTGAAGAAAAATCTGCAAAGTGGTGCTTTGCTGAGAGAAACCCCTTGCTTGATCTAATCTCTGTGCCCTATGAGTGTATGCGTGCGTATGGTCACAGGGTGCAGAGATAGATAGGGCCCGTCAGTCCGATGTTGGCTTACAGCATTCAGGCCCTACCTCTGCTACCACTCTTTGTACTCACTGTTGCAACTCATCTCTCAGAGCATTTTCTGTGAAGTGTCTCATTTACAACCGTGCCAGTTGAAAGCTGCTCTTACGAATGCCCACAAAGTGTTGTAACAGGCAGCTAAGAGGAACCTCTTTCATGCAATCTAAATGGGATGCTTGTGAAGGCCCCCTGTTGTAAAGAACCTCACTGAAGGTACAGTAGGGTGATGTTAACGTCACAATGCCGTCTAGTGAGTCCACATGATTAGGCCGTGTTGTAGTCGGAAGGCCATGGATTCAAACCGTCTGCCCATCATGCATCCTACTGAATAGTCCTTGAGAAAGACTAATCTCTACCTGCTCCTTCATTCTAAAGGTAGATTTGTAACCACTTTGCTTGAAAAGAGAGAATCTTTACAAAGACAAATGTCATTTTGTCTAGCCAAGTAACACTTGGGCAAAGGATAAATTAGCCCTGAGGATGTGAAATTAAATGTCGTCATCGTCATTAAGTTCAGGGGTTACGTTAATGGCTAGGTCAGTCGAGGTTACTCCCAAGCATCCTGTTTACATGCATACCATGGAGATGAAGCACGTCTGAGCTAACCACTATATCGCTGAATTTAGACCTCCATTACAACTAATAGAAATGAGTGCTGTGCCATGCCATGTTTGTTCTTAAGAAAACCACCCATTCGACAGATATCCTGAATCCAACCCACCTGTGCTTGTCTCTTCTCTCCTTTTTTCTCTATGTTCACAGTTCTAAACAGGCCAACCTGAGAGTGTCAGGAAAACCCTCCTCATTCACAATGAGGGGGAGAGAACGGACTGTAATCGCTCAAACCATGCAAACTGGTACAGAGAGCGATTAGTTTTTCTGTCTTAAGAGAGGGGTCTGTGTGGACCGTCTCTTGATACCTCCCCTAACTCCACTCGGTCAGTCGTTCAGCAGAAAAACGGATCGATAAAGAGTTGAAGCTCTCCGCAACCAAGTGACTCCTCGTAAATGGGTACTTAAACTTTTTTTTTTTTTTTTGGTTCGGGGTGAGATTGAAGAAGCCAAACGGGTTCTGTACAGTGTGTGTTTTTAAAGTGAGAAAATGAAAGCTGTGTCTCCTAATGTCCTGTCTAAGTGGATCCCTCTGTGTCTGATGAAGCATGAAGCTCTCTGTAACCCTAACAAAATGGCCCTTTTTTTTTACGGCCCTCTCCACTTCACCACTGTCTCAAATTACATCTTGCCCGTTCGGAAATGGGGCAGTAGGGAATAAAAGGCAATCTATAATCTCTAAATATAGTAATTGCATGATTGCAGGTGGTTATCACAGCCACGTGCCCAACCTTAGATGTCGTAACAGTCCCACTGTTAAAAAGAAATGTCTGTTAAAAGAAAGTTTTGCTGCCGTGTCACTCCTGTTTGGCATTCAGTTAACCCCCCTCCCCTGAGCAGAGAATGTGCTCACTAAGCACATTCTGTCGATTTGACACAGAGCTGGCAGGAATGGATAACTATAGCCTTCGAGAGCTGCCATGATGTGTGTTATGATGAGGTGCCTCTAAACATGTCAAAATGCTGTATCTCTTTTTGTCCATGGAGTTTACTTGCAGAAATGCATCTCTAGATTCAATGCAATCTGTTAGATGTTGTACCAGAAGGGCTTAAATAACATTATGTCAACATAGGATCTCACTCATGTCATGTTGCCATAAGAGTAGAGTTCTGTGTCAATGCAAACAACATATTTTGAGTTATTGTACTGTAACATTGCTTTCATGAACCACAAAAGAACCTATTCAATCAATTCTAGTGTGAGTTTTCTTGTGTGTGCGACTGTAAATAACTTGAATTTAATGCTATTCTTCCACAAGTGAAATATTGATTGACTCTAGTTCACTTCCAACCTTTTTTAAATACTTGTAAGCCTGTTGTCAAACCCTGGGGATAACTTTGTTTTTAATCTCCCCCTTTGATCCAGTCCTGTCTATATGAAAAGCATCCTCATTAGAGCCCTGTGAAGTTCAAGCAGGGAACCAGTGTTTGGTTTTCACTCTCCTTCAAAATGTCAAGACATGCATAATCGATGCCCTAACTCAACATTTGCATTTCCGATGGTCGGCCTCCAAAGCTGGGCCTCTTCTGACTCTCATTCCACTTTCCCGTAGGGGAAATGGAACGAGCCAATTCCATTGAACACGGCCAGTGAGATCACACAGCTGTCCAGCTGACTTTAAAGCTCTTGATCGTATGATAATTTACTATTGGTCCATCCTCTTTGTGCTCTCGTTTGAAGATAAGTCACCTCCTGTGTCTAAACTGAAACCTGGTTCGTTGTCTTTACCAACCTTCACGGGTATATGTATTCAATAATACGTACATATGGCTTTGACTCCCGATTAGTTAACATAGGTATTCATTCAGTGCCCCTAATGTAAAAAGAGTGTATTCTTGTTTAATCCTCAACCTTTGCTGCTGATGTAGTTGAACCTTTTTAACCCATTAAGACCAGACAACAGTTTTATGAAAAATATATGTTTCTATATCAGTGGTAGTTCTCAAACTATTTCATGACAAGGACCCCAAAAAGTATATGTAATTGGCCGCCGACCCACATCTGAAAATACGTTGTTCCAGGGACCCTCCACCAACCGGAAGCAAAGAAACAAAGACTGGAGTTCAAAACGTTCGCTGTGAAAGAATATATATTCAAAGATGTGCACACATTTTCACGATTTCTTTCCAAAAAATAGCAGATTTACAAGCTCGTAGCGTGTCAATCGGTGCCGTGCTATGAGCTTGTAGATCTGCTATTTTTCAACAGCTGAGAGTTTAAAAGAATGGTTAAAAGCTCTAAGGTGACACAGACGCGTCCTCAGGTCTAAATGGGTTAAATGAACCAAAGCCATATCTTCATTTCTGCTTTAGTTTTTGATATCTATATTTGGACTGTATTTTAAGAAGTAGGGGAGAGTCAGGCTGGGCATTGAAGAGGAAAAATCTAGAAAAGCTACTATATCATTTTGAATTGACAATGTTGTTAGAAAATGCTAACTATCGTTGCAGGAGGAATTTGGGGTGGTGGGGGTTGATGGCGGGTGGGAGTGAAGGGAGGGCTGGATTTTTGTTTCAGCGAAAGTCGTCCGGCAATGATTTCCACTCTTCCGAGCTCTGACATGAATGACATGAGAGGACGATCACACAGGAGCTCTTGCTCAGTACAGTATGTATCATTCTGAACCTTCTCGCTGTGCTGCATGATCGCAAATCCTTTTCCACAGTGGATCCCATCATGGATTGAGTTAAATCAGTTAGAATATGGTGCTCGAAACAAACAGACAAACAAAGATAATTGAAAAAGACTTCAGCAGACCTCAATGAAATGCCAACTTTAGAAACTTGCCTTGTATAGTCCACGACATGCTATTTGTATATTTTCCTGTGGCGCTGTCAGGTCTTTAGAAATATACACCAACTGCAATCCTTCGCCTCCCTAATTGAATGGTGATTTGACAAAGAAACTGGAAGTAGACGACGAACAGGATGCTACATATCAATTTTCCATTCCATTGATCTGTTCTGATGATGTTCAGTCCACAGCTGTTCAGCTGCCCTCAAAGATTACATTTATTAGTTGAGGTTAAATATGAGACCACAGACATTTCGGGGATAAGCTACGATTACGGTGGGGCGTAATCTACAGGACACTGCTGGTTGTTACTGTGTAGAAGAACATCTTAATTCTCAACATCACCAGTCCATTTTGAAGGCCCTCCATTCTGTGAGTGTCATGCCAGTAGTAGCCTGTTTAAAAGAATGTGATTGGTACAGCTCCACTCCCGTACTTTTGGCTGTTTTGCTCTGCCCTACTGCACCGCTATACACCGCTTTAAGAATATGAAATGGAATTGCATCCTTAATTTTGTTACATGTTATGCCAGTGAACAACTGTACCTCTAGTCAAGTCGGTACCTTTTTTATTCTTGTCAAAGTCCCCCATCTGCTACTCCAAAGTCCAGACACTCCTTATAATCCTTGGTCTGATGCACCAAATGTAGATGAGCTTAAACCAACTGACTTTAATGATGTCATATGTGTCCCATGTTTCTTTCCCTTATTTGGACCCCATGACCCCTCCCCGGTCCCCCCCCCCTCCCCTTTTCCTGTTCTGTCCCCATCTTGTCTGGCGTCACGACCATTTTTATCCCCCCTGTCGTTTTGTCTGTGGCCCCAATGTGACCTCTCCTCGCCTCTCCCCTTTTAACGTTCATGTGACCATCCTCTTCACCTTGACTCGTGTCATTTATGTACGCAACCCCCATTCCTGTGCCTTCCCCGCGTGCTCATATAATTTGTTTTCTCTCTTCTACCTCTCATCTGTACCATTATCTCCCACTCCCGCCTCCCCCTTACCCCCCTCCTTTTCCTCTACCACTCCACCCAACCACCACCAACCCCTCAGATGTGCGCCTGCGCGTGCGGGCTGAGTACCTGCAGCAGGAGTCGGCGCTTCGCAACGGAGTCATTTCAGACAAGCAGCAGCCTCTGGAGCGGCAGTTTGAGTTGTTCAGGTACTGCTAACCTTTTGGACTTATTGCATGCTTTGTTTTTGAGTGTACAGTAAGTGTATCATTTACACACTGTCTGTGTACAGTCTGTCTTCATCGTTTTTAAACGTGCTTTTGCAATATTTGTTAGGCTGTTGAACTAAATTAACTTGAACTAAGCAAAATTTTACATGGAAATCACAACTAAATTTAACAATCACCTTGATTGAATCTCGATGCACATTAGGACTGACCTCGATTAGTCGACTTAATCGATCGATCTCTTAGTCCATTAGTCTGTTATATATATATATATATATATGACTTATTGAGAGTACCGGTAACCAAGAAAGTATGTTAACTCATACATAGCTAAATGGCAGTAGCAATAGTTCAGCACAGGCTAACATAGATTTGTTCTATTGTTTTAGAAAGAGAATAAAAAATCCCAATGTTAAAAAAAAAGTTAAAAATGTATTTGGCCTGGATGGCTATTTTGTTAAAAGAAGTCAAATAAGTACATGGCCTAGAATGAGTTAAATGGAATTGATTGTGACTCTGTTTCCCTGTCTCAGCCGTGCCAGCTCACTGCTGCGGGAGCTGGAGGTGGGCTCTGTGGTGTGCGACATCAAGTTCACAGAGCTGGATAACCTGGAGGCCTTCTGGAGCGACTACCTCCGCGGCGCCCTGCTGGAGGCCCTCAAGGGAGTCTTCATCACGGACTGGATGAGGTCGGAGGCGGGGCCCGACGGCGTGCGCCTGCTCATCAGCGTGGACCAGGATGATTATGAGGAGGGACGCCTGGTGCTAATGGCAGGAAGATGTCGAAATAACAACAGGACGATGCCAAACACCTGTTAATGGTAAAACCAACACACACGCACACACACGCTCGTACATGTATTTCAGCTCACATAAAGGAACTTCAGCTCGTGTTGCCTGTCAATGGTCAAGCCGACAAACTTGGCTTCAGCATTTGCTTGGGTTTAACTTTTTGGCATGGTCTGTGAAAGAAATATTGCCAATAGTTGGATCTGCCTTTTTACCGGTCAGGTTCACAAATAGGCATGATGTCGAACCAGTAGAGCCAACTCTCGTCTGACCTCTTAAAGTTCCACAATTATTCTTATTGAACTCACCTGGTATGGCTATGGTCATTACTGTTGCTGGCCTGGGTTTGTATCCATCCTAAGGCTTCTCACTGCATATCTTCCCCTCCCACTCCTTTCCTGACTCTCCACTATCACTATCGAATAAAGATATAACATTTTTATAAAACACATTTAGAGCTGCTCATTATCTGAGCTGATTTCTCAGTGGATGTTTTTCCAGACTAATATCTTGAAGTGAAAACTCGGCTCGACAAGATTAAGCCTGGCTATGTGAGGCTATATTTATTGTACTAGATAAGAGTTATCTGAGTCTTGGGTGTGGAGGACTGGAGGTCATGTGATAGTATGCGATAGGATATGGTATGGATATATACAGTATATACAGGTTACAACCTGGTTGTGGTATTCTAGAACCATTTAATAGATCTATTGGTAAGTAAAACAGACGTCCAAAGTAGTTAGTTGTAACAAAGTACCTTTCGTGTAATGGCACATCGGCACCACAAAGCATGTAGCCTTAACAAAAACCATTTCCACTACCCAGGATGATTTGTAGATATAGCTTGTTATTGGTCGAGTCCAAACAGGCCGAGTGTGAAATTAAGATAATATATAAGTATATATATAAATATATTGAAATAGGAAAAGGGATTTCCCTAATATAGAAAAATACCTCTTACTATAGTGTCTCACAAAAATAGCTGATCTACAAGCTCACAGCTCAGTTATTTGATCTATTTTTAAAACATTTTGCCAGACAAATATTATATTGATTACTTTGAAAAATGAATGGTGAATGGTGGATTTATTGAATAACAATTTAAATCACATTTAACAAAATATTGATAATTGTAAATGTTGCCGATATGGTCAAATTAGGCTCTGACAGTTGGTTTCAGGTCTTTCTTTTCTTTTTGGGTAATTATTTTTAAGCACCCCCCTTCCCCATTTCTAGTCATGTAATATATTGAATGGCCACTAGATGGCAGACCCTGCCATGGCTTGTTATTGAGCACAGCAAACCTCACCAAAGACTGAAATCTAGGCTTTTAGGTTTTATCTCTCATTTGCAAATGAAAGTGAAGCATAGAGGTATTGGACAGCAGTGTCATGCTTGTAGAACACAGTACCACGCCGTGGTACCAGTAACCTCGCGTCACCAGACTTTCCAAGACTACCCAGTGGTCTAGGTTTACTGCCCCCCCCCCCCCCCCCATTTTCATTTTCACACCGTGTCAAGTACCGTGCCGAATCAAATGGCTACTACTTTATACCTGAGTACATGTAGCCTATACGGTAAGCATGCACACTTACAGCATTGGGCTATGGCTCCAGTAGGCTACTGCTGCTGCTGTGAGGTGTTCTGCACACAAGAATGCCTCCTCCATCAAAGAACGGATTCATTTGTCCAAAGCAAACTTTTTAGTTTCGCTAGAGTGCATTAAAGATGTTTGTCTGACTATTTTAAGTCTACTTTTGTGTTTGTGTCTAAAACTCTCATAGGCTATTCAATAGGCTTAGGCAATATCAGCTGTTCATGACACCACTGGTATTGGAGGAAGGGGGGAAAAACTGCTTTCCTTTTGTGGTTTGTTATACAGGTGCTGCTCCATAGGAAACGGTGTCAGTCGAAGAACAGGAAACGAGCAAGCCTGCACCAGCCCTACCACAGGAAAGCCCCTGCAGACAGTGCCACGCTTGAATAAAAGGACAGACACTCTGTCTGACTGTTCGACTTCACAAACCACTCTGTTCTTTTGAGACATACAGGTTGCACTAGCTTCTGAAGCACACACACACACACTTGTCAAGTGCCATGTCCATCATTTATTCAAGCTTGGAGACTGTTGTGTAGTTTCGATGTGTATCCACATGCCAACCAAAGACTGTCATGAATACCCTTTGACCAGCCATGTGAACTGCAACCTTGCAAGGCAAGCTTCGACTGGGAGACATTTGTCAGGTCTTCGTTAAAATGTAGGACTAAGATGGAAGGAACCAGGTTTTGTCACCACGCATCGACAAAATCTCTTAGTCCTCTCGGAGGAAAAACAAAGAAACATCGTATTGAAAGTACAAACGTGAGCATCGTTTTTTCTTTATCTGTGAGGGAATTTTCATTTTACCATACATTGATGGGCGAGGGAGTAATGGATTGTTTGTCTAGAATTTGCACTAGCTTCGGCGCTGGTGTGCCTACAGTAGTTTCCACTCCGATAACAAAACACCGGTGCTCTCCATCACTGCGGGGCTGCGATAACCCAACTTGGCTGTGATTGCTGTGGTCAGTGAACATGGCAGGTGCCAGCAGATGACAGCAGTGATTAGGAGCGGTCTTCAGCCGACCATGGAAGATTCATCATCGCGAGCTTGTCAACACACGAGAAGGGATATAACGCAAGGAGGGGTGGGATGGGGGGGGGGATGGGGGTTCGCTTCCGAGGCTCCCAGCTTAGGTACCCGGCACTCGGCGAGAGCTTCCCTTAGTAAAGTGAAAGCACAGGATGGCCGTCGGTCAATAGAAGCGATGTTGCGGGAGGGGGGGCGGGGGGGGGGGGGGGGGGGGTGGTGGCGCTAGTGAGGGTAGATCTGAATCAAAAGTGCACATCCCTGGCTCCACTCAGCCCTGCCGTGTAAGGGCCGTTGGAGTGGCTCACGGACAGCTGTCTAGCCACCCTGCTGGAACTAATGCCTGGACTTCACTCATAGAGGACGATCAATAACGGCCCTCTCGCTCTAAGTCCCCTCATACGAGCGCGACTTAAGACAGACTGCTCGCTGCACCGACTGAAGAGAGACATGTGCTCCATCCATGGGACCAAGGCAAGAGACGAGCACAGGAAGAGAGAGGGGGGGGGGGGGATACTTGTTGCAATTACCTTTCTGTCTGTATGTGCATTAATGAAATTATTAATATATCTCTGTACTGCATTTACCTTTCTGTCTGTGCATTAATGACCATTATTAATTATATCTGTACTGTTCATAGGTGGGAAAAAAGCTGGGGAAATGTCATTGCCGTGTGTAGGGGGGGTAGACTTTAGTTTAAAAAGCTGGACATTTAATTTTTTTTTGCATGGCATGTCTTTTTGTTGTGTTAATTTTAATACATTAGTAATACTTTCTGATTAAAAAAATAATTATTCTGTATTCAAGGTTTGGATATTTATTTTTTGAATGGACAAATCCGTATGAATATGAATTATTTGGACCAAACATAAAGCTGCACTTAAAGAGATTCCTATTCATACAGAATAATGTTAATATTGTATGAATAAAACTGATAGTTTCAGTTCTGTAAAGACAGACCGATTAATCGGACCGATTAATTAATCTGATTGATTAATCGAACCGATGCAGATTAATCTAAAAACAACTAAAATTGGCCGATACCGATGTGTTTGCCGATTAATCTCCCATCACTAGTATCATACAAGTGATTGAATACAGTAGTTGGTACATTGTACACATTTTTTTACAGACAACACAAGACATCAAATGACAAAAGTAAGTTTTACACTACATAACAAGAGACACGCACACACACAAAGAGAAAACAAGGGGACACATTGTACTGTACTGTACTGTACTGTACAAGCTCTCCTCCCTGGCCTCTGTGTCTGTGGCTGCACAACAATGAGACTTGGTGGTATGTTAGGCTGCTCAACAGTGACACTTGGCGGTGAAGAAAATAGGCCGTGCTCAGACCCAGGGACACACATTGCTGTCTATAGGAGTGGGAAAGCAGTCTAATAGTGAAAGATGCACATTTGCATCAAAGCAGCCAGACAGAACCTATACTGAACTATTGTCAAGCATTGCCAGGAATTGCCACAATATTTGGAACTTAGCTTGTGTATTCTGTCCGTCATGATGGATTTATCCAGCTTAGTAATGGTCTGGAGAGTTGGAAGTTGGAAATTCATTAGTATACTTTTTTTCCCTGCCTTTAGCTAATTATTTTGTTGAATCTCATTCCAATTTCTAGCTGTCCATTTTTGTACTACTTCATCTTGCTGACTTAAACAATTCTCTATATCCCATAGCAGCTCTTATATTTGTCCTCCAACCTCTGTTTCTGTTTACTGGGACTGTGTTCTCTGCCCCGGAGTGGTCTGAAAAGATCTGTCAGATGTACTGTAGGTCAGACTGGATCACATCCCAAATAGTTCCACCATACTCTGAGCTGTCAGTGTGATAAAAAAATTCTGAAGGGAAAAAAACTGGTTTAAACGGTCCAATGCTGTTCATTCCAACATTTAACGTTTGCTTTCAGTTTCATTCAAAGACTTAAAGAGGAAGTATTTATTTAAATGGGATGTAAGTGATATACATAAATCTCTCTCTTACACTCTTGGACGCCTGATCAAAACCATGTATATGAGACCCCAGCCAATCTGTGTTCTAGTCACAGCATCAGCCATGTGACTGTCAACATTCAATGATTTTATTAATTGCCCTTCGATGCAGTGAAATGTTGACATTGCACACTCCACCAGACGCTGCTAACAGTGTTAACATAATACATCATACAAGGTTCTAAGTAGTGATAAAGTGTAAATATTTTTAACTAAACCTAATATGTGTACAAAAAACAGCATCCAATATACACCTTATTATGTCTCCAATGACAAATAACCAAGTATGAATCACAACACAAAGTTAATTTAATTAAAGGGTGTGTATGAGATATTCCTTTGTTGTAATAAGTGTGAAATAGCTATATTTTGGTGGCAATGATCGTGTTCAGTAATGGGGGACTCCACACGTACATAAACGGAAGATAAATGTTCTGGTCGGGATACCAATATTATCCAATCAAGAGAGAGAACTCACACAGGATACGGGATAAACAAGTGAAATTGGAACTGATGAAACAAAGAAATGAGCAGACAAAATTGGAACTGGAACACAATCAAATTGAAGCTGATAAATGATTTATTTTTGTGGGGTTGTTTCTCATGTTTTGATATAATTGGTATACAGACCTGAAAATGTCTTTTCTGTTTACTAAAGAGCTGGAGGGGTGGAGAAACCACTGTTTTGTTGTTTTTTGGTTTTTTCCCCCCCCACAAAACAATTATATTACAACACCTTTAACACATATAACACTCAGCATTTTACAGTGCTGGTACTCTGGGTTTATTGTCATGATAAAGAACCCACTGTAAAAGGGATAGAACATGTGGACCTCTATAGTTACAGTTACAGTAATATCAATCTGAGAACCGATCTGCAAATAAAGGAGAAACAGCGCCTGTCTTGAGAGACTACAGGAATATTGCAACAAAGGTACCGCCATCCCCCTATTTTTCTCATTTGTTTGTGGAATTCTCAATTTGTTTTACACCTACATGTAGTGCATTTGAATTTAAGAAATATCATAATGTGAATGAGACCAATGTTGTCAAATTATCTATTTTGTCTATGAAGATACATTAGAAACACAATAATTTTGCATTTTAGGCACGTACATGCTGAATGCTGATGCATACTGCAGTGGAGGCTATCTGTAACAATTAGGTAAGGGCAAGAGTAAAATAATCTTTGAGCTAATTTGAAACGTAAATGGGTAAAAGTGCAGGGTCTTTTCTGCGGCATACAATATAGATATAGTATAGAGACAGAAATGCCTTGTAAATGAATGGTTCCAACAATAGGCCTATAGTCTAATAACAGTCGTATTTTAATGCTGAGGGAAAAGAGAAGGACAAATATCACTATGCTACAGTGTGTATAGCCGGGGATTGCAATTATTTCTTGGTACACATGATAGAGTGTGTAATTTTAACATGTTTCTCGTTGAATTATTCACTGGCCTCAGGGCGTGTCCTTTACCAGCTCACCGGGGACATTGTGACTTCCATTGTCTGCTGGTCACTTGAGTTTTGACCTTTGCACTCCTCACCGTTGGCTCATAGTAATGATGGAGAATGCGAATAACCACATCAGCTATGAATATCATATGGTTGGTATATATACACAGTATGTAATATATATTTATTTTAAACGTAAAAGGGGGAAAATCTGACTGATGTTAACACACAAAATATAGGCTGACGTAATATTAAAAAAGTCAGACCCGTCTGAAGTGGGTGTTAGCCTACTGTACTGTACTGTACTGTACTGTACAACAGTGATACTTGGTGGTGTGTTAGGCTGCGCAACAGTGACGGTGGTGAAGAAAATATGCTATTTCCGTGCTCAGACCCAGCCCAGGGACACACATTGCTGTCTATAGGAGTGGCTAGCACCACTCAAAAGTAGCTTGTAGGCTGTTGGACAAAACGCAAGCTACATAGGCTATGTGACTCTGCCACATAAATGTGTGAAGAAATGTATTTATTGCAGTATGACATTTCCTGTAGGATCCTGAGTATTGAAAGAAAATGAAACAAAAATATGGTTGAATATTTAAACCCCGAAATGTAGTTGTTTTGTGTAGTTAAACCAGGGTCATTCATTTTCTGTTGACGAGGTTTGCTCATAAGGGGGAGCTGTGGGGAAAAGCATGTTAGCAGCAATAGTTTCAGGAAGTGAGGTACCAGGAACAGCTATAAAAGTACAGGAAGTGAGGCGGGCAGCCCCAGGGGGTTCCATTTTAGGTATCAAAATGTTTGTGATGGTGGTGGACTGGTGGTTTGTCATTTTGTCAAAGAGATTATTTTAAGGACAATATTAAACCATAATCAGAAATGGATACAACCACATAGTAGTGGGGCCGGACATGTTTTAGATCTGAAGAAGAAAGGTTTGGTCAAGGAACATTGCTGAGGGTTTAGCTCTGAATCAATTCTGAACTTTTGGACAAATGGGAACCTGCTGTGGCCTCCCCTTGAAGATTGGGTGAGAAATATACTTTTTCACTTTTTGAGCAATGCAATGCCTTTTTATTTGATGACTTTATAGATTTCTTGATTTTTGGAAAATAGAAGATCAACCATTTTTGGTTTGATAACTTTTTGGATATGTGACTCATTGGAGACATTGAAAGGAACTTTATATTGCGCAGACATTTTAATTTGTACTTTGAAATCTTGATTCTTCAATTTAATTTAATTATTATTTTGGTTGATCAAGTTTAAGTCAGATAAAAGATATTGCAATTTTACTTCAAAGGCAACAGATTTGTGTTTTCTTTTTGGTCTGCATTACATTTTTTTACAGTATAAAGAATTACTGTCGCAGGTACAGGACCTTTATTTCTTTTAGTTCTAATATAACTCAGACATTTTTTTGTCTGATTTGATTGTTATACATATATAGCCCTAAAATATTAATATAATATATAATATATAATATATATAATATATAATATAATATAACTAAAGTTGTAGCTTATAACTTAATGCAGAACCAACTGATAATTCTGATAAACTGAGCCACTTGAGGTGATGCACTTTATAGGCCAAATTAACACATTACTGTACAGTATGTTACAGAAAGACACAGGCTAAGAACAATACAGTGATTTATTCTGTATTCTGCTTTTAAACACCCCATCAAGCTGACATAGAGCTTGTTTGCCTTTAGTCAGTGTCTTGTGCAATAGCTAAATTGACACTGACATCCATCATCAGACTAATTAAGGAACATACATACATACATACAGGTAGAGGTTATTTGTAGGTATTATATGACTATTTTTCCTCCTGGCTCCCAAACTGGAATACACTCCCCGTTGTCAGAACCGCAGACTCTTCTCTCAGACAACATTATTGAACTACATTTAAGGACAAAAATGGTGGCTTGTCGCTGTTCCTGTTCAGTTGTGCTGTGATTTGTGTGACATCGGCGCCATTATGGCGACAGAACGGATGGGAGGAGAGGGAATAAATGAGGCCCGGGGCGTGTAACATGTTCCATAATCTTTACCCGTTTTCAGAGGGTTTAAGGCGTGAAGAGTTAACGCTTTGACATTTTTGTTATACCATACTGAATTTGCCTTCCTATTTTCTCTTTCTGTCGCTCATTTGACAGATAATTGTATTTGGTTTATGCTGTGTGCATTCTGACCACGCCTAACATTTATATACCTTCTATGATGCTTCGGTATTGACTTTCCATCATGGTCATAGAGATCAGTAAAGAGAGCCCAGGGGATAAACCTGAGGGCCCATTTGGCCCTGTTCAGAGTAAGCGTTGTTTGATGGCCAGAGGTTGCCTCAGGCCAGCCTTGGGGAAAATTGAGGTTTTTGAGAACTCCGTTTTCACAATGCCAGCCTTGAAGCAGGACCCAGGCACACCGTTTCTGAGCTCTGCCAAAATAATCTGGAAACACAGCCTCAAAGGCTGCTTCGATGCTCCACCTCAAAGTATTGACTTTTTGCCGGGGCTGCTATGAGAGAAGCCTTCGTGGAGGACTTTCAGAGGAGTTTAGATCCGTTGTGCTCGTGCCCACCAACTAGGGAATGAGACCCTCAGTAATCCGCTGAAGGAAACCAGCTCCAATCTTTTTTCCCCCTCTGACCAACAGCCTTCCGTTTCCTTTCTTGGGGGAGGCAGCCCCTGCATGGGAAAACCCCCTCTGCTCTGGTCTTCTCCATTCTAACCTATTGGATGAGGTGTCTCTGTCTGGCAACAAAAAAAAGCTGAAACAGCTGGACAGGGTTCTGCCACAACAGGGAATGACCAGCTCTTGGCCTGTTAATATGTTCATCAGCCTACTGCTGCAGTTCCTGATGTAAGCCTGAATGACCTCGAGTCTCTTCTCGCAGACAGTCAAGTGTGCCAGGGCGGGCGCACATCGGCTGTTGCCTGCTGGCACATCACCCCCTGTCTTCTACCCAGAGTCTGGATTAAGATCAGGATCTCTGCAGTAAAGACATCTCCCACCCAGGATGTCCTGTCAATCAGCCATGGATGCTGAGAGAGCACCCCGTTTAGCCTCACCAGCAGCTACTGTACGCCTGCCCACATGCCGACGGCTGAAGTAAAGAGGAGATCATGATGTCAGCTGAAGCTCCCCGTGATGGAAACCCCAGGAGCCTGGGGGTCTCCACAAGGTTCAGTCAGCTGCTGCCGTTGACCCCCTGACCCTCTGACTCTGCTATATACCTCCAACAACAACCACATCTAGCTGTCGCAGCAGCATCGCCCCTCCTCCAGAACCCCTCTGTCTTGGACCAATTGACTTTGTCGATGCCTCCTCGATCTACATCCAGGTCGAGGAATGCCACAGACGGGGTCAACGGAGCCCGTTGCCATGACAATGTGCACATGGCTGCAGCCGGACCCCGAGCGGGACAGTGGCTTTTTCAGCAGCCCAGTGGTGGAGAGGAGGATGCTGCCATTGAATGCTCATGTAGCCCAAAGATGGTTCATTCAAACAGAAAACAAATAGGATGGTCAATGTTTAGAGAGCGCTTCTTTTCCCACTTTTGTTTCCTTCTTCTTTTTTTTACAATTCTTAATGAACAATGAATGAATTAATTAATTAAAAATAATAATAATAATTTTGAATTTAATTGCACAAAAACCGCAACATTAACTGCAGTCTTACAGAATCACAAATTAAACAAACGGTGCTTTGTTGAAGTTCCTGCTGACTGCAGTTTTGAGTGAGGCCTAAAAGCAGCTTGAACATATTTATTTACACTGGATATTTATTAAACGGTAAAATCTATAAACCATGGTGTCTTTGAGATCCACTGTTGCCCTGCAGGCATCCTGGAATCTTCCCACGTTTTTTCAGCTCTTGTTCAGCACCATGTGTATAGAAGCTGAATTGTTATAGCCCAGAATAACCAACCGTATAGTAAGGTATTCAGCTGATAGCCTCACAGAAAAACATGAGAGGAAGGTTTTTCGGTGGTGGTCGGTACAAATTGGATTGAGACGCAGGAAAGCCAAATGTGTTTGCTGGGTTCCTTCTTTTGGCAGGACAGCGGCCATCACCCTCCCACAGACGGGCTATAAAGGCGTCTTCCACTGTCCGCAGGTGTTCTTCGCACCTTCTTGATTGGATGGAGACTCACCTCATCTTGCCGGTGTCCCCGGCCTAAATCAGTCGCACTATCGAAACGTGTCATCTAAAGCTGATAGACACTATATAGACCCGTGCTCAGCCCCTGTGGGGCTGCAGTTATTGTATGGACCCCGCAGCATATGGTACATTACTCTGATGGCTGGGGAAATTCTGAGGGCTTTTTTTTATTGTGAAAGGAAAATTACATTAGGTGATCTTTTTTTTTTTGTCTTTTCCCGTGGTGCACCACAGTACATGTATTGCCATAAAGCCAGTGGTCAGCTGTGATGTTTTATGAAGGACACCAATACACAAGACATGTATTGTGTTTGGGTTTGCACAGAAAGATTCTCATTTGTTAAGAAAGAATACCAATTCTAATAGCATAATGTGTGTGCAATGGGTCTTTAACCAATCTCATTTCACTGGGATAGGTTTGTCAGATCTAGTGTGATGATAAACCAGTGTGTACACAATGAATAAAATGATGGTGAATAGCAGCCTATAGACAATTTAGAATTTAGGGATTTAGCAGATGCTCTTAATTCAGAGCAATTTACAGTAAGCAAAGACAACATAAGGTAATACATCGATAATGACATGGCATATGTCTACATAACATGCTATGTAAATGTTTAGCCCATTGCATAGGACTGCAATGGGGTCGAGGCTAGGGCAAGTGCTACGGTAGCCCTCCAAGCAGAACCCAATGCTACTGAAGTTTCTGACATTTGTTAGACCCAGTGCATTGGGTCCTGTTCCAGCAGTATCCTGCCACCTGGTACGCGGACATACATAAAACATAAACAACATGGATAACACCTATCTGCGCTCTTTTTTTTTTTTTTTATATATATTTTTTTTTGCGGCTTACGCCTTTTATTGATTTTTGAAGGGACAGACAGTAGGCTGACAGGAAACGGGAGAGAGATGGGGGGATGACATGCAGTAAAGGCCGTGTCGGGTCCGGGAGTCGAACCCGCGGCACACTGCGACTGGATTACCAGTCCGGTGCCCAGACCGTTACGCTACGACCTGGGCCCTATCTGCGCTCTTTGACGACATTTTTTCGTTTGAGGGTTTCTGAATATGTGAAGTATAAGTACCCATACATGCCGCTGCGAATATCTCCTGTGGCGCGGAAGCCGTTAAGTATTTTTAATCTTTGTTTGACCGATTTGGTCGCTTTGATTCTTCTCTTCCTTCCTTGTTTATTGACACCTCATTGTACCGCCTATCTGGCTAGCTAGTGGCGCTATAGCTATGACAGAGCAGATCAGAGGCAGGGACGTAGCCGGCACAAGCCAACCGCACACCGGGAGGCGGTACAATAAACGGTAAACAAACAAGAAGAAATAAAGCGACCAAATCGGTCAAACATAGATTAAAAATACTTAACGGCTTCCGCGCCACAGGAGATATTCACAGCGGAATGTATAGGTACTTAAAGTTCCCGAATTCAGAATAACACAAACAAAAAAAGGCCGTCAAACGCCGCAGATTCGATCTTAGAGAGCATGTTTATGTCCGCGTTCCAGAATTCCCATACGGAAATATAGTCATGAACAGGGACCCTACATAAAACTCATCAAAATTTCTGAAAAGCTTTATGTAGGGTTCCGAGAGGGGCTATAGTGCTACGGCTAAAGTGGAGTCTGAAGAGATGACTCTTCAGATTACAGCAGATTACAGAAGATTGGGAGTGAGTCTGCAGTTCTAATTGTAATGGGAAGTTAATTCCATAGTTTGAGAGCCAGATGGGGGAAATACTTTGCATATGATTACTATAGTTATAGTTGAATATATATAGGCATATATCACATATACTGATTAATTGAACACTGTTCACAAATTTCACAAAGACCAAGGAACATACACAATGTACATAGCCGCAATTTGAAACTCTAGATTTTTTTATAATGGAATGAATCTAGAGTTGCAACAAGCTCCATCCACTTGCAGTTTGGAAGCACTCGTTTTTGTTAACGGGTCACGCTGCTGCCTCCTGCATTATGTGCAAATTCGAAACAGGTGGAACGCAGGGCCGTTCAGTGATGTACGACGAGTGCTTCCAAACTCCAGCACTTACAAAAAGTAGCTCATAACATCTCTACGGTGGACTTTTATGAAAAACAAGCTTGGCAGATTGAAAGAGGATAATTCAAGCTTGGACTACAGCTGCAATGTTGGTGAGTTTAACGTCATTTAAGACAAGCAGATCACAAACCAAAAATGATGAATAGGAAGTGGATGGAGCTTGTTGCAACTCTAGATTCATCCCATTATAAAAAAATCTAGAGTTGCAAATTGCGGCTAACAATGTACAGTACTAATGGGTGGCACATGATTTAATCCCGTTTGATGTGAATTAAACAAATCAAATGTGTGCAAAGTATTATTTATTTACACTAAATACTAACGATCCCCTGTGAAGGGGACATGTAGGAATGCATGTGTATTTTTGATGATTGATGTATTTAAGGTCAGTCTACTAACTACCGTAGGATAATGTACAAAACCATGATGTAACAGGACCATAGGCCTCAGTAAAAAGAGTGATTATATGATTATATATATTGTTATAATGTCATGCACCCAAAAAGTAGCCTATCTTTAAAAATAATGTGTTTATAAGCTACAAATTACAAAATAACAGCAGCAGCTTGTTGCCTTAATTGTTCTATACGAGTCTGCATTATTTGCCTGGAGTCCAATATGGTACGGGGTTATATCTTCCATGGCCTGCAGATGGCAGCATAGTAAATGAATAATCAAATTGAAGAGGCCTTGTATTCAAAACGAGGAGTGCAGCCTGCTGAATATCGAGTCATGCATGCTAGTCATGTCTGACAAGCTACGAATTAAGTTATAGAACATGCATACAGCACACTGTAAAAGTTGTCCTCCAGGGCAGACAGTATTTGTATATCCTTACGTTTGTATAGAGTGGGGTGGGCTATAGGCTGTTGATGTATAGTTTATATAGCATATGCCTTTCAGAAATATGCCTACTGCACCTATACAATGCAAATATGTCATGGTGTTGGTGCAGGGCTAAAATGTAGCCTGATGATATACAGTATGTCTGATCTTGACATTTGTGTCATTGACACATCTTTGTCTATTAATGAGGACATTATATTGTTGCTTTCCTTCAGTCTTTTAAATGCCTGTCTGTCTGTCTGTCTGTCTGTCTGTCTGTCTGTCTGTCTGTCTGTCTGTCTGTCTGTCTGTCTGTCGTGCACGCGCCTATTTCTCCTCAGCAGCACCACAGTCACCACGTCGTCATGGAAACCTCTGAGAGACACACGTCGAGAGTGAGAGATGGAAGCCCAAGCCAAAGAGAGAGAGAGAGCTGGGAGGGAGAGGAGAGAGAGAGCTGGGAGGGAGAGGAGAGGAGAGAGAGAGAGTCAGGGGGACAATGAGGGGACACGGAGAGGGAGAAAGAGAAAGACGTGAAAGGTTAGGGTGTATCTCCCCCCCAACCCCACCCCACCCTCGAAAAACCCAGCCAAGCCTCCCATATCACCTCTAACCTCCCCCAGTTTTAATTCGGCGCCCCCACCCCAGATCATTCCCCCTCTCTGTCCGTCCTCTCTCCTTTCATACTGGCCCCCTATCGCACCTCTGCCTCCCCGTATACTCTCCCCCATCTTGGCGCTCCATCCCTCTCGTGTCCAGACAGACTGCTCGCATGGCGGGGATTGAGACGTTCGCCGATGGAAGCACTGGTAAATTTTTCACACATAAAAGGAGACAATTGTATATGGTGGGCTCAATTATTGCATATTGATAACTTCTTTTTTCGCACAACGCTTCTCTGTTCGCTCGTCTTCCCCCCCCCCCATACCCTTCCTCTTTTCAGCTGTACCATTTCCCTTTTTCTCTTCTCAATAAGCTTTTCTGTGCCGTTATCAGTTCAAAAAACCGAAAGATCTTATAGTCCAATTTCAGGGGAGCCTGACTTTCCTGTTGGCAGTGTGTCCTGGAGAAAAGAAAGTGAGAAGAGAGAGAGGGGGAGAGAAATGGGCAGAGAAATATCGGTCCTATAATGATTTCTTGTGCGGGGCAGGGCTTTTCTTTTTATTGATTAGAAAGAAACTAATTCACGGGGGTACCCCTGGTCCTCTCTCTCTCTCCTCTCTCCTCTCTCTCCTCTCTCTCTCTCTGCCATCCTCCCTTGCTCCTTTGCTCCGTGGGCGAATAGCATCGTGTCTTTTCCTCTGCTCTGCATGACTGTATTACAGCAGGTGAATCGCGGGAATATTTGATTTCTGCTCTGCATTATGCATGCATGCGCGCAGCGCCCGTGACACGGGCAGTGCATCCCTCACACTTTGTCGTTCACAGCTGTTTTGTGTGTTGATATGAACGGAATAAGCATTAGGCCTGTGTCTATTAACATGTGGTTGATGTCCGACAGTCCGAGGCTACATTTGAAATCATGCAAAGTGACTCAGAATATTCAGCGTGAACATTTGAAAACGGTGTAAGAGAGAGCTCTAGCCTACTTACAGTCACGGATGTGTCTGCCTCCTTCCTTCAGGTCCCCATATATGTGAGGGTGTCGCCATGCTCTTTGTTGTTTGATCCCTAATTGTAAGGAAGAGCCATGTTTGCTTTCCTTTTTACGCACAAGTGGGCGAGTATAGCCTATATATATAGGCCTAATGATTATGCCTTAGCTTAATCTATGCCTAACCTGCCACGGTGGACCACCCAGCAGAGGCTCCTGAGTCCCTGTCGAAGCCTTTAGTACATTCACTTGAACGGCGAGCATTTTAATCAATGAGGTCGATACGTGTTCGTCGGTATCCGGATGCCCGCAGATAATAGCACAATAACGTCCAAGCCGTGCACGCTATAGGAGTTAGCACGGCGGTGGCTGATTCGCCGCCGAAGGGAAATCGATGAGCACACTGAGTTAATTATGAGAAAATCAATTAAGAGGAGGGGATTTAGGCTTTATAAGAGCGAGCAGGAGAGCGAGTGCCGCGGCAGAGGAGAGGAGGAGAGCGGCGAGAGGAGAGGCTCCGCTCCGTGTCTGCGAGCTGCATGGGGGAGCTGCGCGGGTCGGTGTTCCTTCTAGCGGAGAGAGAGATGGAACTGCCGAGCCACGCAACTTCGGAACTTCCCTTTGAACGTGCTGTGTTGGTCGTATATAGGCTGCTAACCGAGCTAAATCCGAAGAACCATGCCTGGTTCAAAAACGTGACCAATGGATGCTGCTGTATTATAGCTGCAGGCTAGCTATACTCCTCAATTATTAACGGTGTCAATTGTTGCGGATTTGAGGTCTATAGCCTATAATATAGCCTACATAAATACAGTAACACAGAGCAGCCAACATTTAAAAATGTCTGGAAAATATTTGTATTTAATAATATATGTAGTATAATTAGCCTATACTACAGAAGGCCTATATATCTCTCTGTGTGTGTGTGTGTGTGTGTGTGTGTGTGTGTGTGTGTGTGTGTGTGTGTGTGTGTGTGTGTGTGTGTGTGTGTGTGTGTGTGTGTGTGTGTGTGTGCGCGGCACTCGTTGACCATAATATAGACTAGTTAGTGTCTCCCTTATGTCACGCGTCATGATTTGCATCAACTTTTACAAACACGTGTTGGATAATGACATGCACGCTGCCTCCTTTTGAACACTCCTTTTACAAGACTGCAGAACATATAGCCTATAGGTCAGGACAAACTATTTTCCCCGTGCACGTGCACATGGCCACACACATCCCGAGATTATTGTGCCTACTAGGCCTATATACGAGACAATTGTATAGCGTTAAGATTAAGAAAAGGGGAAGGAACCCGAACCCGTGCATGGGCTATATTATAGCTCTGCGATGGCTATAGTGAAAACTGAAAAGCATTAATTTCATATATTTCATGCTTGTGACTGGTTGGCCAATTTAAAAACAATGTTGCATAATCCGCCATGTGTGCATATATAAGAAAAGCATATCCAACCTTATAAGGTTGTATAATTGTATTAATATTATTTAACGTGCAATTTGGAGTAACAAGTGAAGGTGATTGTGAAGGTGATTTCACTGCATGTGGAACCATGATTGTTCCGAAAGATGTGGCCATAGCCCATAGCTATACGATATCACATTCACATTGAAAGACGTGTGTCTTAGTGACGAATCAAGT
>NC_139698.1:24459437-24503906 GCF_964188405.1 Protomyctophum parallelum | reverse complement strand
TGACGAATCAAGTGACGTATAGCTGTCCTGTAGCATAATTAATTTACCCCTGATACACGAAACGAGTGTGCCTATAGCCAGCATAGCCATGGTCATAATGGTCCAATGATATGAAACCTTTTTTGAGTCTATATATACAATTTTCAATACTTTTATATTAACCTCGACCTGAAAGAAGAGACATGTGTTATACCATACTCTGTCGATATTATGAATATACATTTAAGTTTAACTTTCCTTCACGAGTTCAAATATTCCCATCATCTATAGTATACTTCCCATCCCATTGTATTTGTAAAAATAAGGGGGTTGGTTGGGTGGGTGATTGATTTCCCCTTGAGGGTTTCTCAGGGTATAATAAGTGGGATAATTATATGTTAAAGTTAATTATCGAGTTGCAAAGTTTGTCTATCGTCTTCTTCCCATAAGCCTGTGTGTGTGTGTGTGTGTGTGTGTGTGTGTGTGTGTGTGTGTGTGTGTGTGTGTGTGTGTGTGTGTGTGTGTGTGTGTGTGTGTGTGTGTGTGTGTGTGTGTGTGTGTGTGTGTGTGTGTGTGTGGTTGATGAATTTACCATGCCATAAAAATATTCAAATATTCATTAATTTTAAACACAACTGAAACATGAAATTAAAACACGAGATAACAATATGAATGAAAAAGTGTGGCCTATACTAAAACAGTGATCCAATTACTAGACTTAACTTAAATCCCTGCATGCATGCATGCAAATTATGCTATAGCCTACACCGATTCATTTAAATTGTATCTCAAACCGGACAAACAGGGTATAGGGAAATAATTGATCAGTTATTCTGTGCATAAATTAAATTATTACATTATAATAATAATATGAAATGCGCGTGCGTGCGTGCGCTAAAACACATGCATGTTTAAAACATGCATGTATGTATAATATTGAGTGATTTAGGTTATAGCCGGCCGAGGCTAATATATAATTGTATAAGCCCGGCAGCCGCCCTGCAACTTAACTAAGGCTATTCTTAACTTAACAGGATCAAGGTTTATAGTTAAGATATTGCAATACGTTTGACATTAAAGTCACATGCTGTTAAACTTGTGTAACTAACTGATTATAGCCTACATCATGCTATATTTTCAATACACATGCGCTTTTTATTATATTCCTGCGATATTCTCTTCGTGGATTAATTTGCATATTGGGCCTTTGCATAATAGGCTTATATAGGCCTGTCTTCCTGAATATCAACTGTCCAGTTCAGTTCAGCATCTGCATCTTCTATACATTTTCGGTTAATTGTATAGATCGGGTCGCTGACACTGACAGGTTGGAGACAGATCATTTAGTCAGGCGACTTGCTGCGTGATTAGAGAGGACGAAGAATGAAACCATCAAGAGTTCTATATTGGAAAAAAACTTGTGTGTTTTGTATCATTATTGGTATTAATATACACCAATATAGGCATATCATTATAAAGGTACTTGCTATAGCATACATGCAGATTTTAGCTCAAGACACACCTTGTCTCAGGTTTGGATATGTCTGCGTGTGACTGGAATTTGACGGGCTAAAAAAGTAGGCTATAGCAAAATAAATAATAATACATTTTATTTCAAAACATGGTTCCAAGTGCTGCATGAAGTTGCTCCTCGCCTAACTTAATTGTATTTTACATTGTTTGAATCACTATAACTGAGGTAAATCAATGTGCCTCAGCCTCACATGCACATCATTATAGGCTATAGCCTATATATTCGGCCAATTTTAATACCAAACTCTATATTCCGCTTGTATTAATACGCGGTAATTATAGCCTATACATTAAATACGTGCATTTAAAATATATAGGAAAGTGCATGTGTTAAATTATAAGTCTTGACCATAAGGATCATATTTTTAAGTAATTTAAAATAGTCAGAACAGGCTATATACGTTGATTATAGATTGATTATTAATAGGTCAATTTCGGAACCATCATTATGCCTATCCTAATCAATAGCAGCCTATATAGGTTACGTTATCAGTAGGCTATATCTGTCAATGTGGACTCTCCTTTTCCAAAAGTGGACCCATCCTGCAGGCAATCTTATCAACATGAAACAGACACCATGAAGCCGATAGGTTCAATTTGATGGTTTATGGTAAATTATAGCTGTAGCCTACACAACCCGATAGCCGCGTTGTTTCATAAACGGTTTTATTAGTTCCATTTCGTGCCAGTTATGGGATCGCTGCGGTATTAGGATTAGCCACAGCATTTCCCCTATATATATATATATATATATATATATATATAGGCTATATATATTTGTCATGGGCTGTTTCCAATCGGTATCAGAAGCGCCGCACGTCCATACAAAATTAATCCATTGTGCGCGGCCAGATCCCCCTCCGCGGCTGCACCGCACAATGCAGTAATGACCCGCAGGTCAAAGGGCGCGCGGCCAGTTCCTCAATTAAGGCGGAAAAATTGCAATTGCACGTCGTGTGACAACAACGGAGCCAGCAGTGACCAGTTCGGCACACACACACACACACACACACACACACACACACACACACACACACACACACACACACACACACACACACACACACACACACACACACATCACACACACACACACACACACACACACACACACACACACACACACACACACTAGTCTATAGGTCTTGATGCTCTGTTCAAATGACCGGTAAAAGCTAACGTAAAGCCATATTGTTTAGTATAGCCTTGGCTTTATCCATGTACAACTTTAATACAAGTAATTATTTTCCTTAGTTTATTGTATACAATTAAGCAAGCACACAATGTTGCAAATGTCGATTATGAGTTAGTTATAGAATCTAACTAAAATAGTCAATCTAACTGTTAGATCGACTATTTTCGCAGCAACATCATCTCGTTTAAGTTGATCTCCTATTATAACAAACATCAATTTGAGAAACTATTTCAACATGCAGCATAGCCTATAATATGATATATATCTGTCATTCACTTTGGACCAGCGTTGGCTATATATAACTATAATCATCATCCCTTGTTTTGTTGGTTTCTTTCCCCCATCATGCTCTGCTCAACACCATGTGTTTTTACCTGTGTGATAGGCTACCAAATTGTCATGCACCGCTGCATGGTATACAGGCCAGGCCAGGCCGGGCCGGGAGGTTATTGAAACAGAATCAATGAGCAATTCATGATCATCACATCATCGATTACTTGATAAATGGTCTCATATAGGTTTACTCAACCGAGGAGAACCTATTGACAACGGTGTTTCCTGTCTGCATGGTAGCCCGTATAGAAGCACACGGCTTCTAAGAGCCTAATCTTTGACCAGCACAGACTGGACCTCGATAACTGACAAGAGGGGAGTGATAAATTGATCAAAAATGACCACAATGAAAGGGGGGGGGGCCCTGGTGTGAGGACACACATGTCCATTATGGGGAGTGTGTCTGCGGGTGTGTGTGTGGTTTGGAATACATCACAGAGGTCAGAGGTCGGCTTCATCCCAGACTGATGACCCCCGCAGACAGGCTGACCTTTAGGGTCAAACAGCTGGGGGAGGGACGGGCCACGCTGGACAGAGGAGAGGAGATAAGAGGGATACAATAAATAAAATATTACATATTTCACACATGGAAATATGCCTTTGGCCTCGTGTTTATACCACTTAAGCCCTGCTGTCAAAATTAGTTCGAAATTGTAAAGTAAATAGATAATTTATTATAAACAAAATAAAATAAAACTGTGACGCTGATCGCAATGTAAATAGTAGATCTGTACATTTTTGCACAGCATAATGATCAAAATAGGCATTATATAGGTTGAAAGTAGCCTGGTTAAAAACAAGCACAATAGATCTAATAAATACAATCACACGAGACACAAGTCCATAATAGACCTATGAGAGAGAATGGAAGATGGAGAAGGATTGTAATGTAAACTACTTTGGCAATTTGGCAAAAGAGAGAGAGATGGTGCCCCCCCCCCCTGCACCATCTCAATAGAGACAATAGTGATAAAAGATATATCATCTATATCGTAATCCACTTTGGCAATAATGTAATGATTTGACAGTCTCAGCACCACGGTGGCACTGAACTAAAAAGGAAAGTGAAAGAGAACAGAGAGACAGAAAAGAGATGAGAAGATTGTATCTACTGTAATATTCTGTTTTGACATAGTTGTTGTTTATTGTATATGGCTGTAAAACCCCTTTAGCAGTATTTAGAATTTTTTGGACCTCTGCTAAACATAGATCAGATAGGTAGGTAGGTAGATATGTAGATGGATAGATGGACAGAGGTGTGTGTGTGTGTGTGTGTGTGTGTGTGTGTGTGTGTGTGTGTGTGTGTGTGTGTGTGTGTGTGTGTGTGTGTGTGTGTGTGTGTGTGTGTGTGTGTGTCACGCCAATGAACATACCTGCGTAGAGGTATTTGTAATATTTGGATATGACCTTTATTTGCTGTAATCTATTTTTGAATGGCTGTTGGCACGATTGTTCATTTCTTTTACAGCATTATCAATAAAGCGGTCAGAGAGAGAGAGAGGGGGAGAGAGAGAGAGAGGGAGAGAGAGAGGGAGGGACAGTAAAACCGTCACGGTCAACACGGTGATAACCTCTCTGTGGTCATTGTGGTCGTGTGTTGTGTGGTCAGCTGGTCATATGTTTGGTCATGTGTAGGGTTGTCACAATTATTACATAATCGGCTAATCACAATTATTTGATATAAACGCAATTATTTTGTTATTATCGTGTCCATGTCGAAAAAAAGCAGAAATGGATGATCTACAAGCTTGTATATCAGCTTGTATCAGCTATTTCCGCAGGGTTTTTTTTCCTCATATCTGCCCTGCATGTGCACTTTTTTTATTATGAAGCTTAACAAAAAGTCAAAACAGAAATGTAATTTCTATTCATATATCGGTAAAACATTCCAGTTTCCAACGCCGAAAACACAATTACATCGTCCATCGCAATTATTTGTGCCACAATAATAATCGTTGACTTGTAATCGTGACAGCCCTGGCCAGGTGGTCATGTTCTTTTTTCTCATGTGTTGTGTGGTGGATGCTGGACGGTGGGTCTTTCTCCCTTGTATTGGTCCCTGGCTCCAGCTTTGTGTGGTGGACGGTGGGTCTTTCTCCCTTGTATTGGTCCCTGGCTCCAGCTTTGTGTGGTGGACGGTGGGTCTCTCTCCCTTGTATTGGTCCCTGGCTCCAGCTTTGTGTGGTGGACGGTGGGTCTCTCTCCCTTGTATTGGTACCTGGCTCCAGCTTTGTGTGGTGGACGGTGGGTCTCTCTCCCTTGTATTGGTCCCTGGCTCCAGCTCTGTGTGGTGGACGGTGGGTCTCTTCCTTGTATTGGTCCCTGGCTCCAGCTTTGTGTGGTGGACGGTGGGTCTCTTCCTTGTATTGGTCCCTGGCTCCAGCTCTGTGTGGTGGACGGTGGGTCTCTTCCTTGTATTGGTCCCTGGCTCCAGCTTTGTGTGGTGGACGGTGGGTCTCTCTTCCTTGTATTGGTCCCTGGCTCCAGCTTTGTGTGGTGGACGGTGGGTTTCTTCTTGGCGTTGGTCCCTGGCTCCAGCTTGAAGCAGTGAATTAACACCTGACCTCAGCTCACGACCTCATCCCTCCCTCGGCCAACAACTCCACCCCCTCCACATTAGCAAATATGTGCTATCTGGCCTGGACACACACACACACACACACACACACACACACACACACACACACACACACACACACACACACACACACACACAGGGAGATTCATAAACACATAACACCATCACGTGCACACACGTTCGGACATAGAAAATGCAATTCTGTTGCAATGTTCCCTTGTAAACACGAGCTGCTTGTGACAAGCAGTCAGATGATACACACACACACACACACATATGCCAGCAATCACATACACAAATGCATACATGGACACACATTCATACACAAATGCACACACACACTATTACATGCAAACACATGATTAGGAACAGAAGTGCAATCACCTGGACACCCGTAGATGCACCTGCATACATACATGCATATATACCCGCCCACCCACACCCACGTATACACAAATAAATGTATAGCAGAGAAACACAATCACACTCAAATTCGTTAACACACACAATCACTTGCAAATATTTAATCAATTCCCATGGAAACACATACTGTACTGTACACATAGCACCTAATGTATAAAAATAATAAAATAAGGTGAAATTGACCAGGAAATACCCGCACACGCACACGCACACACACACACACACACACACACACACACACACACACACACACACACACACACACACACACACACACACACACACACACACTTACACAGAGAGAGAGAGAGAGACCGTCTTTCCCCTCGCCCTGGTGTGGCCATGTCCACCAGCCAATTCCCCAGAGTGAGGATTCAGTGTGTCTGACTGCTTGTCACTATAACGGTCAGTTCGTAATGGCTGCCTCCCTCCAACACAACGACCAGGGAGGCAGACACTCCCCACGCACGGCACGCTGACCCTCATCTATTTCACCCAGCGTTGGCCTGCTTGGGCCGTGGCTCAGCGGTCCAGGCACCTTGGCCTGTATATAGTCCAAGTCATGGCTGTGTGCTGCGGGTTCGTCCCCCGATCCCAACGGCCTCAAAGGGCACCTACGGATGGCTGCAATTCGAAACTGGCATCTGTAAAATCTGAATCCCCCACCCCCCCCCCACCCCCATTTCCCCTCACTGTATAATGTATCTTTTCCCTTTTTTGCTTCCTATATGATGAATTCCTGTTCTGTTCTTTAGCTACATAGAAATGTCTATTTGTATGTCTCTAAATGTTTGTATGTCTCTAAATGTTTTGATGAATTGAACAATGTGGACCCTGTTGTAAACAAGTGTAATGCTTAATTGGGTCGTCCACTCACAGTTAGTCTTTGTATTGAGTTTGTGCTTAAAATGTACTGTAAATTCTACAAACTGTTAATAAATATTTCAATCAATCAATCAATCAAAGCCTTTACTGCATGTCACCCCCCCCCCCCCCCCATCTCTCTCCCCCATTTCCTGTCAGCCTACTTACTGTCTGTCTGTAAAAAGAAAAAGGCGAAAGCCACAAAAAAACACGGGGGGGAAAAAATCAATTTCACCTATATAGCGCCAGCACCCAGACCTGGAACCAAGGCTTTGACCACTCTCACCCCTGGCCTGTTCTGTGTGTCCTTTTATGGTGGCACGCTGGGGGAACACAAACGGCTCTTTGTCTATTTGGTGGCCAATTTATACGATTTATTTTAATCCAAAGTGGCTCATGGTGTACATAAACGTAGACCACAAACTACACATTGGGCCCCCATGCAGTTGGAATCGAGCACCCCTTTCATACCTTTCCATCTTACACGGGAACTTGTTCCCTCTTGTCTCTCATCCCATCCGCCCCACCCACCCCACCCACCCACCTTATAGCCCCCCACCACTCCCTCCCCCAGGCTATTGTGCTGGATTGATGGCTTCTCTGGACAGTGAGGTGAAGGGTGCTCAGGGCTGGGCTGGGCAGGGGGCTGGACATGCAAGGAGAGAGAGAGAAGAGGCTGCAGTGTCGGCCCGCCGCCTGCGAGTGTCAGCAGAGAGCAAGGCGGCGTGTCGGGCTCTATTAGGCTCTCTGGCCATCTCATCTCCCCGGCTGTGTCAGACAGAGGCATGGAGGGAGGGAGGCGGGAGGGAGGCTGGTAGCGGTGTGAAGTTGCCCAGAGGAGAAGGTGGAAAGAGGAAGCAGAAAAATACATCTTCTTATCCCCTAGTACTGTTGCCGTCAAAAAAGAAAAAATCCCCGGCCCCCTAGTCTCCTCTCCTCTCACTCTCACACTTCCTCTCTCACTCACTCGTTCTCTTCCTTTCCCGTTGTTTCCTCGACGTCCGTCTGGCCCTCCTCTCTCATTGTCCTCCTCTCACCCAAAGCCCTAATCCTTGTCCCTCTCCTCCTCCTCCTCCTCCTCCTCCTCCTCCTCCTCCTCCTCCTCCTCCCCCCTCCTCCACCACCACCACCACCACTCGTTCTTTAATCCCAAATCTCTTCTGCCACTCTCTTGCCATCCTCCTCTTTCTTCCCTTTCAATTGTTACTATACCTCTTCTCTCTTCTTTAACCCCCTCCTCCTCCTCCTCCTGTCCATCACCTCAGGACACGCCGTCTCTCATCATAAGCGCCTTTAATCACATATTTATAGCCTCTCTATTCTAGGGCCAAAATAGCAGATCTACAAGCTCACAATGCCGTCGCAACACAACAGCTACAGCTTGTAGATCTGGCTATTCTGAGGTGAACAAACAGGAGGGGCCTATTTGACCCCTGGGAAACCCTGGTTTAAGTGGTTAATGCAGAGACCCTATAAAACAATCACACCCGTGTGAAGTGAGGGGCGCTATACATATTTTATGACGTAATTATCAGACAAAACAAACATGGACAAAACAAATATCTCTCTTTATTGTCAATGGCATTTAATGTTTGTGTTAGGGACAAAATGACGTGAATTTCCCTTCATTGTCAATGGCGTTTTTAATGTTTGTTTAAGGAAAAACAAACCTGCATATAGGAGGGGCAATTGCACTTCGTAAGGGGTGTGATTAGTATCATAAGCAATGCGTCTCTCTTTGTAAAATCGTACCTGTTGTGAGTGTTGTCATTACTCATTTTAGAGCTGTCACTTTTTAAAAGTTCTGTCCCTTTGCAAAGGCACCTTTTAGTTTTTGCTTTGGTCTTATACTCTGCCTTGACCGTAACATAATCAACGTACGTGTCTCTAACTCTGGTGGGTTTTACTGTGTTGTACCGTTCTACACTGTATATATATATATATTTTTTTAAATAAATTGTGCTATATACTGTCCATCTCGCTCTCTCTCTGCCATGCTGTGGAGGCCAAGATACACACTGTTACTGTCACCATGCTCTAGAAATTCATTAGAGGATGTTAGAGAATCATGGCCGTCCTCCTTTCCCACCGTCTTCGCCATCACGTTGTCGTTATGCCAGTGCTCTCGGCCCGTGATTTGTCTTCCTCTCCTTCTCTGTCTTTTTATTTTGTTTTTCTCCTTGTCCTGGGCAATCTGAAGCTCACACCAATTTTAGTCTCTGCGGCCATTTTGTTGGATGTGATCAATTTTCTGTGATTTGGTCTCTCAGTGATTTTCAGTTCCATCTGTTGTGTGAGATTTGGGGCCGCTGCTGCCTCACCGCACGTCATATTTCACAGCTCAATATAATGTCGGATGTTTCATTAAGGTTTTAAACTTTGTGTTATTATTAAGATGGCGGTTGTGGACTGTGGCAGTGTGGCTATACAGAGGTGATGTTTTCTTCCCCATTATGCTGTGATAATAGTATATCATACAATAATATAGTTATTACATTCATAAAATAATTATTATTCATTGTTAAATTAATTTTGGCATATTAACGGGATACAATGGTGTGTGTGTGTGTGTGTGTGTGTGTGTGTGTGTGTGTGTGTGTGTGTGTGTGTGTGTGTGTGTGTGTGTGTGTGTGTGTGTGTGTGTGTGTGTGCGCGTGTGTGTGCGAGCGTGCGTGTGTGTGTGTGTGTGCTCGCACGTGCGTGTAATTTCTATCTTTCTTTTGGGCGTTATGAGAGTGAAACCTCAGCCCCCCTCTGAGTTTAACAACACGATGTTTCACAAATAAGTGTGCCTCTTTGGAGAGCCACCTCAGCACGACTCACATTATTCAGATAACAAGAGTGGCTCTGTCATGTCCTACGAAATGGGACACGTTCCCTTAATCTGTCAATGGAGCCTGGCCGCTGAAAGACTTCATTTTGGCTGAGCAATGAAAGGCTCAGAAAAAACATCAATATGGCCTAGCAGGATAAGAGGAAAGAGCCGTATGCCCCCCCCCCTCTCTCTCGCCTCTGTCCATATCCTTCTATTTTGTATGGTGCAGATATTGGGTCTCAAGCGAGAAATCAGGATTGTGCTCCCGTTAGAATGGCAGCATCAGTCTGTCAGAGGGGAATAGGAGCGTTATATGGAACCAATGCATCCGGACTGGTCTGGACAGCTCTGTAACACCACCCCGATAGTCTCTCTCTCTCTCTCTCTCTCCCCATCATAGCCATGGTAGTGTGGAGAAGAAGAGGTGTGTGTGGATTAGGGCCTAAATGAAGAATCATGTTGGCTCAAATCCATGACTGCCAACCATCCTCACACTGTGTGGGTCCACCATTGGAAATACACACACACACACACACACACACACACACACACACACACACACACACACACACACACACACACACACACACACACACACACACACACACACACACACACACACACACACACACACACACACACACACACACACACACACACACACACACACACAGCTATAGGCACTGTATGAAATCTACTCCTACGCCTCTCACTTCCATTGCCCCCATGCCTATTTAACGTGTGAAAAAGGATTGCTGAAAGGATGTTAGGAAAAAGGTTTGCGTGTGCGTACGCTCGTGCGTGTGTGTGTGTGTGTGTGTGTGTGTTGGCGGTGAAAGGATATATAGGGAAAGAGACAAGTTATGCCTGGTTTATGCTCCGCCGTATATACATATATTTCACACACCAAAAACAGCAGATCTACAAGCTCAGCTTGTGTATCTGCTATCGCCGATGAAGCATAAATGGAGGCTTTATGCTCGTTGCCTTGCAGGGGGCCTGTCACAGTGCAGCGTGCATGCATGGCTGATATAACCCATTCCCCAAAAACATGCACAGGATCGAGAGGTTTAGCCTCTCAAATAACTTGTAAGCTTCACAGCAGCTCTCTCTCTCTTTTTGTTGAGCGGTTAAAGGGATGGTTTTTATGCAGTACGTCCGCCTGTGGCTGATCAATGCTACGCCTTACGGATCCCCTCGCTGTCACTCGGAATATCACATTTGGCATACAGCTTGTGAATAAGGGAGCGTGTTGTTGCCTTTATGGATGAGACGTAGTTTGGCGAGTGCACAATGTATATGGATGTGGTCACAGCATCGCAGGGCTGTGGTGGAGTGGGTACTACTTACTTTAGCTGCCAGAGCAGAGAGAGAGAGAGAGAGAGTTGGGGTCTCAGCACTGCAGGCAGTTATTTCAATTCAATTCAAAGGAGATTTATTGGCATGAGAAAACATACGTTTACATTGCCAAAGTGTCAAAACATAATAAAATCTCAAACTGTTGAAAATGGTATATACTGTATACAGTTGGAGAGGTTACAGGCATACTGTGTAAACAGAGCTATGTCACATTGTGTTGTTATATACATGCTATATGCGGATAAAGCATTTTCTTTAAAGCAAATATAGCAGCATTCCCCCCCCCTCAAAACCAGTTGGATACTGCTCAGATTTAAGATGTGTTTATATGTGCAGTAGGACTAGAGGTCTACTCGATACAGAAAGTATATAGTCCTAGGGTGATTGTATTCCATTTGCTATACGACAGTAATATGCAATGTGGCCCTCTGGAGCGAGGGTGGAAATATAGTGCCCCCCCCCCCCCTCATCTTCAAAGTTGCCCACCCCTGGTATATAGAGGGCACTGGCAGGTGCTTAGATGTTCAGTCGCTGCCTTTTGCCTCTTGCCTTTTCCTGTACTCTCCTCTACTTCCCGTGATCGCCTCACTCATCCAATTTCAGCCTTTCATCTTTATTTATTATTTCTTTATACACCAGAGGAAAACAAACCAAATCCAACATGAGAACTAAAACATGACGATGGAGGATGAGGATGAGGGGGGGGGGGGGGGGGGGGTCGATCTCTGGGGGAAAAACAACAACTTCTACCAAAAAAAGGCTTTTCAGAAGTAAGGGGAGTCATGCAGGCTGTACTTCCTGAGAAATGATCCTTCGGTTTGCTCCTCTTAAGAGCCATGGGTACATAATATAGTTTCAGCTTCCCGCACAGGAGTTTAGGGAAAAACCTTGCCAATGGCTCCTTTAATGGCAGCCATTGTTTCTTGGCCTCGAAAGGATTTAATAGTTCAATTTTAAAAACTCATTCAGCCCCCCTTAAAATAATGAAAAATATTATTACAGGTCGCTTATCGAAGTTCTCAACACATTCATTCTTCCCTCACATTGGACACAATCTAGAGGGGCGTCACCATGTTAGAGGCATATACACGCATGCATACACACACACACACACACACACACACACACACACACACACACACACACACACACACACACACACACACACACACACACACACACACACACACGTGCTCTCTCTCTCTCTCTCTCTCTCTCTCTCTCTCTCTCTCTCTCTGTCTCTCTTCCTTCTCCTTAATGGAAGCTGAGGGCTTGCTGCATGGCCAGTGGCTGAAACCTAAATTAGAGTGAAGCTGGCGTCCACTCCACGCACGGCCATTTTGTGTCCGACCTCTGACCTCTCAAAGCCAGGGATCTATAGCAGGAGAGGCGAGGCACGTGATGTCACAGCGCACTGGAGGGGAGAGAGAGAGAGAGAGCTGGAATATATCTCCACCCATGACAGAAATCTACCGACATTGTCATCGATGAAATCAGCTATTTATTTTATGGGAGTGGAGATTAGAATTATCACTAACATTATTTCAGAAGCATTTTCTAATTTATTGGGCTGGCATGGTTCATTCTCATCGTTTTCGTTCTTTTTTTTAACCACTTAAACCCTATATATATACTTCGATGACCGGGGTCCCCCAGGGATCTATACTTGGCCTGCTGCATTTCCCCCTCTACAACAAATCTCTTCGCCAAAAGTGGCCACTCTCCAAGCTCTGGTCTAGCCGATCAACAAGCTTGTAGATCTGCTATTTTCACATAATTATGTTCAAACCCAGAATAGGGCCACTACTAGGGTTCATTTGGTTAAAGGCCTGAGGCTGCAGTAGTCCCTTCAATCCAACCTTCCTTTTTTTGGGGTGAGACAGATATAGTATTGGTGAAGGCTCTGGTGAAAACTCTGGTGGGATTCACACACATACTGTAGGGCAGGAAATGTGTGCATAGAGCCTTAAACACTACACTATCTCTGGACACGTCAAGAGTACGATTTTCATCTCATATTTTGTACAGATGTGTTACACCAGTATCACCCTACCTATACAGTATAGGCCACACATGAGGCAAAAACCTTCACACCTTGGGGGTATTGCAAGACAATATCAGATGGTTGCAATTTAAAGGAGAATTCCAGGGTATAGCCGTTTTCTTACCGTGAAATGACGATAATATATCCATTAAGGTAAAGGGAAAAAAAAGTCTATGGCAAGCGCTCGTCAGTTCCGCGGTAGCCTGGGGTCCACCTATGCTTTCTATGGCATATAGGCAGCTCTCGGCAGGATCCGCCGGGAGAATCTAGACGCAGCTGCGCGACATGAGACAAATTAATTAGAGCGACAGAGAGAGAGAGAGTGGACCGTGTGTGCGTCAATTTAACAAAGGTGCAGACGATCAGAAATCAGCAGAGCGTGATCGACGTTTGTGCTACTCTATGCCGAATTGAAGTGGATTCGGTCCCAGACTTTTTTTTCCTTCTCCCTGTTAATAAAAACGTCTGGGTTTCCGAGGCTAGTTCCGCGGCGGTCAATCTCTAAATTGCTTATTTAGATCACTCCACAATTATGGATTTTTTGTTTACCTCTGTCGTCCATGATGTCGGATACAAGTCCACAGAGGTTTGTGACTTCCATCTAAGGCTAGCAAACTACACGCTCACAGCGCGTCAGTCGCAGCACACAAACGTGGTAAGGCCGTCCCACATAAAATGTTCACATAAAAGAATGCATGTTGTGAACAAATGGTTTGCTGTCTTTGGTCTACAGACTACCCATGGAGGCCATAATTGGGGTCACAATATAGGACAAGGGCCACGCCACTAGGTATTCCCAATTCACATTTTGGTGTTGGTCAGTCTGCCATCGACGGACATATACCAATTCAACAGCGGAAACATTTCAAATATCACAGTGTGACGGCCCGGGGCCGAGGAGCAAGAGTTTGTTTCAGTCACATCACACAGTCAGACATGTAAAAGATGGTATAGGTGGGCCTAATTCAATGACATGTCATGGAGCAGTGCCCGCTTGACAACCACAAAGATCTCTCAACAGCCCACCATGTTTTCCTCTATACTGTCTAAACAGGGTTTCTACATTGGTGCTCATCCCACAATAAAAAATAAAAATAGGCCTGGGCCGTGGCTCAGCGATCCAGGCACCTTGGCCGGTAGCCCGAGCCTGGCAGTGTGCCGTGGGTTCGACTCCCGATCCCGACGGCCTTTACTGCATGTCACCCCCCATCTCTCTCCCCATTTCCTGTCAGCCTACTGACTGTCCCTCTATAAAAAATATAAAATAAAGGCGAAAGCCGCAAAAAAAAAAAAAAATGTATATAAACATAGGCGTTTGTCATTATTTAGCACAGATGGCAGGCAGGATAAGAGCCATTCGCTCTGTTTCAAGTTAGACCACTGAGAGTCTGCTCTCCTGCATGCTATACCTTCATAAATGTATTCCCGCTGAGTGCTCCACACAGCACAGATGTTTGTATTGGAATGTGTGTATGGGGGTGGGGTGGGGTGGGGGGAGGGGGGGTGTTGTATCGGCGCGTCTGCGTGGCAGCGTGTGTTCAACACGTGTCTCTTGTATCAATAGGTTAATAGCCGAGATGTCAGTTTCACTGACTGGCTGATTAGTTGTGTGTTCACTAATCCACGCTGGGGCGTGGAGCCATTGGCTCCGCCATTGATTTTAGCACGGTGAGCAGGCAGAAGATAGAGAGAGAGGGGAGATCTATTGATTGACCCCAAATTAGCCCCCACCACCACCACCACCGCCGCCGCACCACCACCACCCCACCAACCTGCTCCCCACTCACGAGCTCAATCGCGGCATCCTCACCGGGTCGTCCACAGGCTGTCAAACATTCAGTCTGATTGGACACTTCAGGGTAGTTGAAGGACAAACGTCTATACCTTGGGGTTTTTGTGATTGGCAGTGTGAGTGTTGTCTTGATTCTGTCGGCGGCGGGCAACAGGCTCCCTGACTCCAGCCGGGAATGAATTTACTCGTTTCTGATTGCCGATGATTTTATTTACTTGTAATCCTCAGCTGTATTTCTTACTACTGTTATAGTACTGTATACTGTATGTCTGAGCCCATTTTAGTTTTTGTACAGAATTATTCTCTGAATTACCCATCAAATGAAATTCAGTGTGCGTGTGTACACGAGTGTTTCTTTATTTCCCTTGTCCCCCGAGGATCTATAGGGCCCCCTACTATTTTCCCCCTCTACACCAAATCTCTTTATCAAAACTAGCCAATCTACTGGTATATGTGAGCTTGTAGATCTGCCCCCAGATTAATAGGGTCCATGTGGGGGTAAACAAATGATCGAAAGAATGTGTCACTTCAGTGTCTATATAGGCGCCAATGAAAAATATCTGGATATCTCTTGTGGGAAAAGTCAGCCATCACAATTTTCCGAAAATGCCTTGGTTCTCGTCTCGTCCTCGATCCTTTCCCCCTCCATCCTCCGTGACAAGTCTGCCCAGGGAACATCATCTTCTCCCCTCTTTACCACCTCTTTATCTCCATTCCCATCCCATCCCTCCCTCCCTCTCCCCCTCTCTCTCCCTCCCTCGTCCGTCCCGCCCATCCCTCTCTCTTTCTTCCGTTCTGAGCGTTGAGCCTCTCCTCCTGAGCCATTGCGTCCCATATATCACTCCATCTCATTCCTCTCTGTCTGCCTCTGATTCTCCTCCCTGGGCTGGGCATCCCTCCATCCCTCGCCGCCCCTCCCCATCCCTCCCCTGTGTCTGTGTAAGCAAGAGAGAAGGAGGTTGTTAAACATTTTTCTTAGCTCTTAATTGTTTTGACTGGGCCGATTGGCATCCCGATTAGGCCCATCGATTTCCTGGCGCTAAGTGCATTGATTTTTAAATTTCGTATTGATCCCCGCTCTAAATCTCTCTGCACACGTATAGGCTACACTCATCCACCCACCACCCACCCACACACGCGCACACGCACACCGACTCACCGCTCGGCGCTTACAGGGGGAGAAAGGAGGAGCGAAAAGGAACATGGAAGAGACAGAGAGATGGGTGTTAGGTAAATACACTGACCAATGGCATTGTAGTGAATTAACACACAACGAGGGAGAGAGGGAGGGAGAGAGAGAGGGGGGGGTGAAAGAAATATTGGATGGAAGACACATGCACGCACATGCACATATATAGTTGTTAAATGCAGAGCGACTTCACTGTTTTAGCTGATAACGAGATTGTTTTAAATTTAAATTAATCTGTTTTTATTGTATACATTTTTGTGTGGACCCCAGGAAGACTAGCGACTTTGTGGAAGCTGATGGGGATCCGAATAAAGAATAAGGAATACACACAAAAATATATACAAAGTGAACTATATAGATGTTTCCCAAACAGTGGGTTGCGAACTTGCGACCCACTTTTGGGTGACTGATAAATTTGTATCGGTTGTGAGTAAATGTTTGCTATACAGTTTGTTTATAATTATTAAAAAAAAAAAAGATTTTACAAAAATACATTCTAGCATTTTTCAAAAGAAATCCATACATTACAAAAACTAAATCAAAGACATTCCATTATTTACTTTTTTAAATTAGTAGTAAAACAATACAGCACAACCTCACAACGCGTCAACATCAAATTTCTCTTTTGCATCTCCAGATAAAAGCGGTGGGGAACCACTGATCTATAGTCAGCCTCTCACAGCATCAGCTATGTATGTTGTATGTTGTATGTGTAAATTAAATTCACTATTTGGATTGGAAATGTAAAGGATTGTATTCATCAATATCATTCATACGGTATGCATTTGCAGTGAAATACGAGAAAAGGGAGCAAAGACATGCACATCCACAACCCCAACTTGGGCAGGTGTTGAGCGACTAACAGTATACGGAATAATAATAATAAAGAGAAAACACTTGCACACTGAGGGCTCCAATGCGACAGTGAAATATTATGAACTATACATGAACTCTACCTATACCATACAAACATTCAGCCAAAATATCAGATCTACAAGCTCACACATGGCAATGGAACGTGCTCACTGTAGATGGGCTATATTTGGGGACGTTTTTGAGGGCCTCCTACAGTATATACAGCTTTAATGTTTGTGTTGTCAAAGAGTAAAAATGCCATTGACAATGAACGGAGAATTTACATCATGTGTCTGAGCAAATCAGCATTGCAAATCAGCATTTTTGGTGGCTTTCGCCTTTATTTTCTTTTTTATAGAGGGATGGGTAGGTATACAGTAGGCTGACAGGAAATGGGTAGATAGAGATGGGGGGGTGACATGCAGTAAAGGCCGTCGTGATCGGGAGTCGAACCCGCGGCACACTGCCAGACTGGACCACCAGCCAAGGTGCCCAGACAGCTACGCCATGCAGCCGACCCGCGCCAGGGACCACCATTCTTGATGATGATGTACGATGATTAGAGCGCCCCTCACTTCACACGGGTGTGATTTTTTTGTGTGTTATGTTTAGGGATAAGGGGTAAAATATAGGGCCCATGTGTAGAGGGGGGAAATGAGGAGGGGCTGCTATAGTCCTGTGGGGGCGTAATATGGTCAACAGAGTTTATCCTCGCTGTCTTGTATCCCTTATTATTTTAAAAACATTTTAAAATACTGACGGCCTGCAATCTACAATCACATTAGCTAAACCTGATAATTGTGCAAAAACAACAGCATCGTTATATACAATACATGCACGTACAGTATGTCTCCAGTGACAAAAATAACTAGGCCTCAATCAATAATGAATCAATTAAATGAGTTGATATTGTTTTGTTTAGATAAGGGTAAAATGGCACTATATTCTGCTAGCAATCTCAGTCTTTAGATCTCTCCAGCTCTTTTAGTAAACAGAAAATAATACATTTTCACGTCCCGATATACCAATTTTATCTAACCAGAAGAGAGCACTCATACAGAATACAAGATAAACAAGTGAAATTGGAAGTGATGAAACGAAATTGGAACCCTAATACTGTAAAATTGAAGCCAATAAATGATCTTGGTACTGTCCTGATTGGATAAAATTTGTGTCCCAACCTGGAAATGCATTTTCTGTTTATTAAAGAGCTGAAGAGATGTACAGTAGAGACACAAATGGTAAGGTTATATAGCACCTTTATAAGGTGCTTTACAGAGATTGTGCTTTACATTCACCCATTTTCACACACACACACACACACACACACACACACACACACACACACACACACACACACACACACACACACACACACACACACACACACACACACACACACACACCCCGATGCCGGAGGAAACCATGCAAGGTTGCATGCATCGGGAGCAATTAGGGGTTCAGTGTCTTGCTCAAGGACGCTTCGACACTAACTCTGGGGGAGTCCGCGGGTTCGAACTGGGAACTTTGTGGTTCCCATCCGGTCACTCTACCCTTGAGCCACATGCCACAATGACTACTATCAAAATATAGGGCTTTAGTCTTTTAACAAAATAATAATAATCAATCACTAAATGTAACAAGAGCGTTAAAGAGACAATATTATGGAGCATTGCTAACGAGTATACCTCCAGCAGCATATAGCTATAGCCAGCCCCACACCCTGCAGAGAGAGGTTGTTTCCTGGGTGAACAGAGGTGCGTGAGGAATAGACAGATATTGTAAATGTCAGAGATAGAAAGCCGCTATTTTGTCTTCAACTGTTCATTTCACATGCTCTGTGGAGCCTGCAGGATATTGTGTGTGTGTGTGTGTGTGTGTGTGTGTGTGTGTGTGTGTGTGTGTGTGTGTGTGTGTGTGTGTGTGTGTGTGTGTGTGTGTGTGTGTGTGTGTGTGTGTGTGTGTGTGTGTGTGTGTGTGTGTGTGTGTGTGTGTGTGTGTGTGTGTGTGTGTGTGTGTGTGTGTGCGTGCGCGCGTGTGTTATTTCTGGCTTATGACTCTGTTAGCTGTACTGAAACTGCCGGACTCAGAACCTTACATGCCCACTGGTGTTTCTCTGAAGGTGGTGGATCTAATTGGCTGCAACCGAGTCTGTGTGTGCATGCGCGTGTCCGTGTTTGTGTGCGTGCTTAGCACTGCTTACACATATGTGTCTAGGTGTGTTAGTGTTTGAGCATATTCTGTGCGCGCGTGTGTGTGTGTGTGTGTGTGTGCGCGTGCAGGTTTGACCTTTTCTTGGCTTAAGTGTCGAGGCGCAAATTCAGACATTCACTTGATAGCATTTTCTTTTTATAGCCTCCGTACTTGACCAAATTGTGGTAACCTTTTCTAAAGTCATTTAGTGCTGTTCTCTCACTGCGCGCCATTTTGAGTGCCTCGTTGGACACACGGCACACGGACAATATGTAGCATAACTGCATTGCAATTACAATTTGCTCACTGGGCTGATTCACTTAATCTGAGTGCTTTCAAACGGCGGGGCAGAGAAAAGCAACTATTGTCTGCAGAATATCGTCAGAAAACCCTTCAATATAACAAGCTCTGGCAGACTGGCACACATGATGTACAGTCGCACAACGGCTGGAGTGGATAAAGGCCTGTGTTGAACGGAGTGCTTCTAAATAACTATCATTTTATCATCATGATAATGGTGGTGGCTGTGATGATGCTGATGAGGGTGACAAAGTTCATGATGAGTGTGACAAGAAGTTGTTTTGATATACAAACATACATACATACATACAGTTACAGCATATTGTTTTATTTCAATAGATTTCATGAATGCAAACTGTAAAGGGTGAATTATCCTCGGGAGATCTATAAGCTTCGTTGTGAGCTCATAGATTGTTTGTTTTTTTGCTGCATGACACGGTGTGCAACCAAGTATAAATAAATCAGACATAACAATTCACAGGGTTATACTTTCCCCCCAAATCGGATTATTATTTTTGCAATCGTATAACGAAGCGAAAAAGAAGGTTGAATGAAATATCAGTCACATTCTTCAAATACCATTCCGTTATACCATTCCGGAATTTCCGGCTATGCGATTGACTTCCGGTCAGTTTGCGGTCCTTTATAATGAACCCAGCCCGGTGGAGATCTGCACTCCGATTGGACGCACTATAGTTTTACATATTGTTGCTGTTGTCGGGTGGAAACCGATGTCCGAAAGCGTTCCTTTTTCAATGCGTTGCATTGTACTGCACATCAGCTTTAAACACATGAACAGTTGAACTATACGGAGATACAGGAGGTTCCTGGACGACAGGGAGGATATTGTGCACACAGTGTGAACAGTGAGGTTCATGTGTCTTCACAGTGAGGTGCTCACACGCACACGCACACGCACATGCACACACACACACAAAGTGAGGTGTGCGCTATAGGTAGACGATGACACACACACAAAGGGAGGTGTGCGCTGGGTAGACGATGACACGCACACATGCACGCACACACGCTCGCACACACACAGTGAGGTGTGCGCTGGGTAGACGATGAGAGATCTGCCATTTAAAATGCACATGCTGCAGCCTAGCTGATGTTTGCTTTGTAGTGATGGGACCTCTGTTTGCTCTGATGATAGGGACTGTCTTATACTGGCACGCGCAGGCATGCATGCATACGCTACATGCACACACACACACACACTATGAGGCAGGTGCTGGCTGATGGTCACTCTTACTGACCGCTCCTCCAGATGAGAGCTGGGAACCTGCGGACTCAGCACACGCTTACACACAAGCTCATCTCACGCTGACACCTCACACTCGCACGCACGCACACACGCACGCACACACTCACGCACGCATACACAGCAAATGAGCAAGGTGCAAACACACAATATGACGGCATGACAGTAACAGACACTCACAGTCTCCTTGAGCTCACAGGTCTTGTACGCACGCACGCACGCACACACGTGCAGAAGCATTCCACTTTGTCCGACACACCCTAAACATAACCGTGACCTAACACCCCCCTCATCATCACCACCACCACCACCATCCCCTTATACTCTAGGCATAGTCTAGAGTCCATGCATTGGATAGGTGAAGGGACATGGTGGTGCTGAGACGTCACTCTGAACACATTATGACCTGCACACTGACCCATTGTGACCCAAACCTGTGTGTGTATATATTTAGTGTGTAGAGATCTATAGATCAGTGGTCTTTATCTCAACCTTTTCCTGATCAGGGTCCGTCCACTTGAAAAACCTGGAAGTGTTTCTCCGCCCACCCATCTGACCACTCAATGCTTAACTGTCGTGTTAAGTGTTAAGTGCTATAGTGTACAAAAGATGCATGTTTATTTTATTTAATGATTAATCATTCGATTAATTCATTGTGTTCCGGCTAAGATCAATGGAACCAACGTAGTATATTATTTTTTTATATCCTATTTATTGGTCTCACAAAGAGAACTTTTTCGAGGTTTTAAAGAAAAATATGTATATACTATGACATTTATTTGTCATGGTATTTAGTTACTATCATTAAAATTGTAGTGTTTTGCCAGTAGCTGCCCACTTGCAATATCCTCAGATTCAGTTCAGATATTATTTGTAGATCTATTTTTTGCTATTTTGCAGATCTATTTTTGCTATTAGGCAGATCTATTTTTGCTATTTTGGGGAAATTATTGATCATTTTGGAACACCTATAATGCCCCAAATAGCGAGCCAGGATGAAAGTGGCTAAAATGGTCAGTAACATAAAAAAAAGCAACAACAATCATTTCAACATAGAGGTCAAAACAGAAACCCTTTCACAGACTACAGTAGGTGGAGCTGTGAAATGATCAAACTTGAGTGTATGTAGAATTCAGGGAAATTTAGATTTACCTTAATATTCAAATTTTGTCTCGATATAGTGGTTCTATTTTTGTAACTGGGGCAGTGATCAAACTTAATGAATGAATGAATAATGAATGAATGAATGAATGGAAGAACTGATTCCAAATAAAACTCTGACGTGCATGCGTGGGTGCGTGACCATGTCCCATTCAGATAATGTCCACAATATATTTTTGTTGTATTTCATGTCATTTCATTTCCTCTCTCCACATCCTCTCCCATTTGTTTGGACCTCAGTAAAACGCTGGTTGCTTCGCTGAAATACTGCAGTGTTTTTTTATCTGCCCTCTTTTACTTCTCTCCCCCTCTCTCTCTCTCTCTCTCTCTCTCTCTCTTTCTTTCTCTCACCCTTTCTTCCTTCCCTCCCTCCCCTCTCTCTCTCTCTGTGTCTCTCTGCCTCTCTCTCTCACTACTGGTCCAGTGCACCCCCCCCTTGTTTTTCCCTCTAGTCCGCTTTTTCCTCCCCTTATATACGTCTCCCTCCCTCTCTCCCTCTCCCGGTTGGATGCGTACCCCCCCCCCCCCCCCCTCCCTCTCCTCAGTTTGTTGTTGGTCGTAGTAGTTGTGGTGCTGGTGGTGCTGCTGGTGGTGGTGGTGTGTTGGGTGGGGTAATGTTTGGGGGGTGGATGAGGGATGGAGAGGAGTGTTGGGGTGGGGGTGGGGGTAGATAGCCACAGCAGCAGCAGCAGAAGCAGCAGCCTGGACCCGGTGACGTGGGTGCGACATGTAAGCGCGGTGCCGGAGAGGAAATCAATACATGGAAGGATGAGAAGCAGTGGGGTGGATTACCGTCTGGGGCCCTGGCTACTGGAGGGAGGGGGGGGGCGGGCTTGGACCGTAGATGAGGCCTTTGGGTGTGTGTGTGTGTGTGTGTGTGTGTGTGTGTGTGTGTGTGTGTGTGTGTGTGTGTGTGTGTGTGTGTGTGTGTGTGTGTGTGTGTGTGTGTGTGTGTGTGTGTGTGTGTGTGTGTGTGTGTGTGTGTGTGTGTGTGTGTGTGTGTGTGTGTGTGTGTGTGTGGAGAGGGGGGGGGGGGCTTGGACCGTAGATGAGGCCTTTGGGTGTGTGTGTGTGTGTGTGTGTGTGTGTGTGTGTGTGGGGAGAGGGGGGGGGCTTGGGGGGTGGAAGGCAAGAGGCCAGATTGTCCAGTCCTCTCCTCCCCTCCTCCTATCTCCTCTCCTCTCTCCCACCGACCGGCGGAGCCGCTGTTTGAATCTTGACCCCTCCCACCGCCCCTTCCCTTCGCCTCTAAATACCACTCGCCTGTCGGTGGGCCGCCGCGGGCCAACCTCTGGGGCCTGTATGTATACACGCATATTGTACACACGCGACGCACACACAAAGCACGCACACACACACAACAACACCCTCCCACGGGCAGAGATTGCACTTGGACTCTAGCTGTAAGCCAAATACACACTCTCACCTATATAGTGTCTCTCCCTCTCACATGCGTGTGTGTGTGCGTGTGTGTGCAACTGTGCACACACGCACACTCTCTGAGTGAATACATAGATGGCCCAGCATTCCCAGATACAGCATGGTGTGCGCTAACTCTGCTGATAACCCTCCCACTATCTGGCCGGGGAATAATCGGCTGATATTACCAGTGTAAATTAAAGAGCTCGGAGAGTGTGTGTGTGTGTGTGTGTGTGTGTGTGTGTGTGTGTGTGTGTGTGTGTGTGTGTGTGTGTGTGTGTGTGTGTGTGTGTGTGTGTGTGTGTGTGTGTGTGTGTGTGTGTGTGTGTGTGTGTGTGTGTGTGTGTGTGTGTGTGTGTGTCCAAATGTGCAAGTATTCAGCGTGGGTGTGTGTGGGGTGGGGGGGGGGGGGGGACGGACGGCAGGGATGCATCCTCAGCACTGCTACAACCCAGACAATAAATATCTATAATAAATATCATTATTATTGGGGCAATCTCCCCCAATAAGCGCGTCTCAGTGAAAGATGGCACGGGACTGGGCTGGATATTGGCAATATATCAGCATTGATTATTGAGAGCGCTGACAGAGAGAGCGAGGCAAAGTTAATAAAAACTAATAAAACAGACAAGGAATACAGAAGGAACAAGGGCTTTAGACGGATCGACTGCTTATAGACTAGAGAGAGAGAGAGAGAGAGAGAGAGAGAGAGAGAGAGAGACTATAGTATACAGTAATTGCACGGCTTGTGCTTGCATGTGTGTGCGCACAAATGTCTTTTTGACATGCTGGCCTGTCATCTTTTTCTGTGCGTGCGTGTGTGCGTGCGTACGTGCGTGCGTACGTATGTTCAACTTTACTTCATTGTATAGTTGAGTGTATTTTTTATTAACTATAGCCTATACGACAGATCTCCCACACAGTCCTGACTGAAAGTGTACCAAAGGCCTCGTAAGGCTCCATCTTTACACTCGTAGAGTTAAAACGATCAAGGTTTTCAATTGCATCGCTATTGAACAATGACGCATTCAGAGTAGACACACGCTTTCTGTTTTAGCTGTGACAATGTGTATGTGTGTGCATGTGTGTGTCCTCACACTGATTGAATCATTGTTGGATCTGAACAACTCATGTCTACTGAACACCGCACGTGCACGTGCACACACACACGCACACACCCCAACACACAAATCCATCTAAGACAACACACACGCACACGTGCACACACACACACACACACACACACAAACACACACACGCGCACCCTCACTTACAGCACAATCATACAGCAGCAAAACAACAGAAACTCATAAAGTCCCATGCATCATCTCCATATTATCTTGACAAATCTATACATCATGTCAGCCCGCAGATTTATGTGATTATTACATCTTTGCCATGTGTTATTGTTTTATACATCTGTGTGTGTGTGTGTGTGTGTGTGTGTGTGTGTGTGTGTGTGTGTGTGTGTGTGTGTGTGTGTGTGTGTGTGTGTGTGTGTGTGTGTGTGTGTGTGTGTGTGTGTGTGTGTGTGTCAGAGATAGGATATGAGGATCCTGGCTGGGTGCCTGGTTGTGGGTTTGCTTTGAGACGGAGGGGGTTGGGGGAGTTTGACATTCTAATGGGGCTCTTGTTAGACTGTGTGACGGACCCCCGCGCCCCGCTGACTGTGGGCCGCAGCCATCGATCGCCGGCGACGGCGTTATTGATGAGCCAGAATTTAATTCAACCAGCTCGTTTGTCAACGTGACATCATCATTTAACCGCAAAACCGTGACATGGGCGCCGAACACACACGCTCGCATGCACTCACGCACAACCCCCCCACACGCACACACACGCACGCACACACACACACACACACACACACACACACACACACACACACACACAGCGCATTGCACAGATACAGTATGTGAAGATACATGCACACATGCTGTATGACATACAAATACATGCACACTGCAACACACACCCATGCTCACAAAACACACGCATGTACGTGCACATGCACAACCTCAGAGATACACATAGAAGACAAAATAATGACTATAGTTTGGACAGTTTTATTTTGCTGATTATTGCTGTTTTGCAGCAGCCACCCACACCCACAATATATACAATTCTGCTACATGCTATCACCTTGGACCAGATTCAGTTAAAAAACAATAATTCAAAAATGGACATTAGGGCAATTATACTACAGTAGGAGTACAATGACTAATGTATGACCTCCGTATGACTAATATATAGCCCAAGGGTAGCAGTGCATTTGTGTGATAGGATAAATATTTCATGTGATATCCTGACCTGCAGCAGATGACATGGCAACATGTCCCACCTTCATTCTGCTTTTGGACAATTGGAGCCAACTGCTCTGCACAGCAACATCCTCAGTGTTAATGTTAGTGTACAAATGGGTAACCAAATGCACTCGGGATGTCCCGGTCACGTTTTCTTTGCTCCCGATCCGATTCCGATCATTTGATTTTGAGTATATCTGCCGATACCGATTTTTCCAGATCCGATATTTATATTTTTATATAACACGTATGCCATATCATCACAATAGTACAATATTCAAAGTCACAATATCCAGTCTAATATCATGATATAACATTGATACTAGTGGTTTCCCCCATCACGTTTCTTTTGCTCCCGATCCGAGTCCGATCATTTGAAAATGACGTGATCTGCCAATCTGACAACCCTAAAGTTCACCCATAAGAACACTCTGAGTTAATACATGATATAACACTGAGAGTGTATACTGTGCAGTGTTGGATGCATGCAAATGAACCACTCTGGGCACAAGTGACCACTAATATTCACTATAGAACGAGGCGGCACACAGTCTAATTCAATGTAAACGTCCCTGCACACTGCTGCGTTTTTCAGAGTTTTTGCCGCGGTTTTCCGTCGGTTTTCCGATAAACGTGTCCAGTGTGCAACCACCTTTACGGCATGAAGGTCCATATTACACTCTCAGAGTGACATCAATACTCCAGACTTATACGGTGATAAAGAGTGTGATATGCAAATATCTGAAACGATAATTAAAGTTGTACTATTTGTCACATACATTACTTATATGTCTATGGGAGCTGTGAGCTCATTTTAGATAAGACTGAATAAAATGAATATTCCACTGGGCAGATTTTTTACATATTTAGATAAATGCTGTTTTTTCTTGAAAGAAAAAAGTCGGACATATACAGTATGTTTAAATATTTTATAACTGGCAAAACATTATGGATATTTGCTGGTTGTGTTGTGTATACCATTGTAAACAAACTATACAAAGACAATAATTTATTTATAGCCTACTTATTGTTGCTATTTCATGCCATGCATGTGATAAAAAATGCATGTGATTATGGTGTGATAAACGAATGACAAAGTGCTATAGGTTTTCATATAAGGACGTTTATGATATTGCATTTGCTATTGGATATACCCATTATATACCTATTAGATATACCCATTTCTGTTTCCACAAACAAAACAAAAAAAGAAGTATGGTATGAAGTGGTCAGTGAAACATGTTACAACACTGTTCATTTTATTAGTTTTTTGACAAAGTGAATTGACATTTTTGTGATGGACAGAAATAATCTGCAGCAATATAATTGCTGCAGTGTTGGAAATAGAATTTCTCCTTTGTTGTCTTTTAAAAATAATGTTTTTCAGAATAGAACTTGCAGGTAAAGACAGAAAACAATGGAACTCTATACAGTATATAATGATATCTCTGTCTAGATTGGACGGCTTGATAGGGAGAGAGGTATAGGCAATCAGGGCCGTGGGGGCCCCTGGTGTGATGTGCGGTCCGGCAGGGGCTATTGGCTGTACAGTATATAGTGGCCCTTCCCCAGGGAACATGTCTCTCTCTCTGGACCCTAAGGGTCCCACCGGGTCCCTGGGGAGCCAGTATACGGGGCCATGGCACCCTGGTCCCTGGGGACTTTACTTATACTTTAATGCTTAGTATGAGGTATAAAGTACAGCAGCCTTGTGTTCCTAAAACAGAAAGATTGCAGGGTATTGGACTGGAGATATTTTGACAGACAGACAGACAGACAGAGCGTTAGTAGTAAAGGTTTGTGACTTTGTATAGATGGCTACAAACATTTCACTTGCAAACATTTCACTTTTTGCAAATATCTAGTCTATTATAAATAGGAAATATATTTTGTAAATCTAAAGCAGAAATGAAAATGGATTTGTAGATATTTTTGTGTGGCCTAAGGGAGTGATTTGATTCTTTGATTCTATCCAAAAGTTTGATATAGCAGGCAAAAAAAATATGTTTGCTGCATGTCCAGGACAGTAAAGATAACAGACATTTGTTTGCTTGTGTTGTTGTTTTTTTCTCGGTCCCTTGGTAGGCCTAATTTTGTATTGCGGCGGTAGAACACGTAAAAAGACGGAGGAAAATGAGGAGTTTGGTCGGAAGGGAGTGGATTCGCCACGGTGGACGGCGGGTGGATGCTGTTATAGGTGTTATATAGCCCCCCACCAGCCCGCCACCACCCCCGCCCCTTCCGCCATCCTCCTCTCCTCCTCCACCCCTCCAACACCATCTTATTTTCCCCTCCTTCAATCTCACACACTCCCTCCCTCCCTTCCTTTCTCCCTCCATCCCTCTCTCTTCCACAGACGCGCACACAACCACACCACCACATTCTACAAGAAATAATTGCTTTTGTCTGGAAGGAGTATGGGGAGGAGGCACCGGGGCGCGCACGGCTCCCCCTGCCGAGGGAAGGGGGTGCGTGAAGGACAACCGGTCGCTTCTCCTCCATCCCTCCCTCCCTTCCTCTCTCTGCTGTCGTTGGACTTGCGGATGTCATCTGTCATACGCGAAGCGGAGGGAGAGGGACAATAAAACCTTGGTTGTACCATTGTAGTGTCTTCGGCTGGAAAAGGGAGTGAAACATATTTCATAATTAAGAATATTTCGACATGGCCTGTGGAGAATTTGTGGTTGTGTAACGGCCTACAATGTTTGACAACGTTTTCGTATTGACGCGTTTGATAGCCTACCAAACCTGTTGATAATCGGGATAAGAGTAGCCTGTACATACATGCCGAGCGCGTGTAATCGTTGCGGTTTCTTGGAGAAATACATATAATTCAATAAGCAACAGTACTTATTGAATAGGTCATAAACTGCCAGTCCTGCGGGATGCGCGGGGAGTCGGGGACGTTAGGCCCTAAAGGAGCGAGGGGCTTCTCGCTCAGTGCCATTGATTTGCCCGTATTGACTGCGATGTTTAAGATATAGATTTTTCTATTTAAAAATCTATATCGACAATAATCTGGTGTGTAAGCAGACCGGCGTTGACTGATGCTGGCCGGTAATTGACAGCGTGTAACATATCGGTATTGGCGCAGGCAGGCAGGGGGAGGCCCGCCATGCATGGATGACATAGAACCTGGGACCTTGACGGAAGAGGAGGGGGGGAGGGAGGGCGGGATGAGCCTTAAAGCTGGCAATGCTCTCTCTGTCTCTCTCTCTCTCTGTCTCTCTCTCTCTGTCTCTCTCTCTCTCTCTCTCTCTCTCTGTGTCTCTCTCTCTCTCTCTCTCTCTCTCTCTCTCTCTCTCCCTCTCTCGTGAAGAACCTTATCCTTTGACTTGGCTGCAACACCTTCTCTTCTGTTCTTAGTTCTTTGACATGAATGAAAACGAGTCGATGTCGCTGTTTGTGTTTTTGTTTTGCCCATAAATCACAACATGACACATTTGGGGAGGATTTCATGAAATTTGATGTTATAGGCCTATAGGCTATAATAACCTATTTCTGTTATTGACAGTGACAGAATAGACATAATCTGGTTTGATTATCTGTGCGTAATGGCGCGTATATAAAAGCTTGTCCCTGTACTTAATTGGCAATCAGGATGGCCATGACTTTGCATCTTATAATTTAAACATCCCATAACGTAGCCTATCAGGGCCGTTTAATGTCACTTCACAGTTCATGCACAGCCAATGCAGTTTTTCTATTGGATGAAATATAGAGTTGATTAACCTATAAGCTCCTTGACGCAGGCTTAACTATAAGGCTCATTGAAATACTCGTTACAGGATATCTTAAGGGCCTGGTGGATCCCTGCAGGTATTAGCATTAAGTAGCATAAGATCATTCCGTGGATATGCTCTTATCTGCTACTATACTAGCCTACTCTCTCCCTCTCTCTCTCTCTCTCTCTCTCTCTCTCTCCCAAGCTGGCCAGCAGTAATGCAATGATCACCATTGGCATCATTATAGCCCGGCATTATTAAGAGGGGGGGGGGGATCCAGAAATCAATACAGGATACCTTTTGCAGCGGTAGTGAAAACGAGGGAGATCTGGGGTGGGTGGGTGGGTGGGTGGGGGGAGAGAGATGGAGGGATGGAGGGACTGGGGTGGGGAGGAGGGAGGGAGGGAGGGGGGGTGGTGTAACGTGGTGAGTGTAGTAGCGGGGAGCTCTCGCTTCAATGTTGCGGCCAGTATAGTGGCAGTCAGAACGCTAGAATCCTGGAGGGAGCCGGGTCGAATGAGCTATTGGGGTTCCCAAAAAAACCGGGGGACAGGCAGACAGACAGACAGACAGGCAGACTAAACAGACACACAGACGGATGGACGGAAAGATAGGCAAGTGGTCCGATAAAACGTGAGAGCATAATATTGTATCTATAATACCGGGGATTCTTGCTTCCCCCATTTTTTTTGTATTGTCTTGTTTCGGGAGGGGGGGTGGACACTTCTTTTTTGTTGTGTTATTTATTTATTTGCGTTGCTTTGGTTTATTTATTTATCTATCTATCGATTGATTGCGTTTTAATTACTGCCTTGTGACATCGACGCGGGAGGGAGGAGCGTCCGCGGGGCCAAGCCTTTCCCCACCGGGTGTTGTTTATATTTATTTGCTATAGTTATCTTTAATGAAGCTTATTTCTCCGCGCGTTTGGCCACGAGATATTCCGCTGCTTTGTGGATGAATGTGTGTGTGTATACGGTTCAGCCTTCTTCATGCCAGGAGCGAGCGAGAGAGCGAGTGGGAGTGCGTGCAGCTATACAGACCAAATATATACAATAGATTAAACCAAATACAACAGAAATCCAAATAATTATTATAGTCTATACTGGCCTTTTTTTTAAACCCTTGTTGGCCAGAGTGATGTTTTGTTCCTGTGTGGCGTGTCATGGTTTCTTCTTGTGATACAGTTTTAAATTTCCATGCGAAACATACCAAAGCTAAAGCCCAGCATGCACGGCCAGTGATGCTATATACAGCAGGAGGAGGCTAGCGACTGTTCTCATGCCTTTCAGACCCATAGAATGAGGATCATATTAAAGGCAGAGAGGGCCTATGTGTTTACTCAACTAGAACGCTTTAGCATCGTCAATGTAGAGGGAGACATTAAAGCAGGTGCATCAACAACAACAACAACAGGCTGGTGATATACAGCCTTCTTTTATTATAAGCCTACTATAGACCTGCAAAGAGAACTTTTCCTATATACTGTAGAAGTGAGGTTTCTTTCTTTCTATCCGTCTGTGTGTTATAGTCTGAACTGTGGCAAGAAAAAAAAAAGCATTTTTTTTGCTGCACTCAAGGGACCTGTACACATGTTCTATGCATATTTACATACCAAAAGTAATGCCGACTACAAAGTCGACATCCAAAACAATGTAAATAGAACCGCCGTGAGCTGCATGTGTACAACACCTAAAAAAACAGCCAATGTTTTGAGAGATCATACCAAATACTAAATACCAAATAATATAGCTGTCTACCTGAGAAACGGGACGAAGATTGTCTAGAGAAAAAGACCCCCAGAAGCAGAAGAGGGACTCGATCGTCGTCTTTTTTCTTTTTAAGAACACTTTTTAAAAGTCACATCATCACAATTAATATTCACAAACAAAACAAGAAGCTGCAGCCATAGGAAGGGAAGGAAGAGAAGATCATGTTTGTTCCGCTGCCGGTGCCGTTCGTGTTTCAGAGAAGCGCTCCGGACCTCAACGCTGCCTGGCGTCTCAAGTCTCCGCTGGCTCTGCGCTCCAACTCCGGTAAGACATGACCTCCTCCATGCCGCCGGCCTGGTCCTCCGCGTCGGCCTGGCCGATCGCACGCATCCCCGCGGCCGCCCGCCCGCCCCACCTTGCGTGTGTGGATGCGCACGCGCGCGCGCACACACACACACACACACACACACACACACACACACACACACACACACACCAGTGCTCCTTCAACCGAGTCCTTGACGAATAGTTGTTAAAATGCATGATCTTTTATCGCATAGAATCTCCATTGATTTGATCGCACATAATTGCGTAAAAAAAAGATAATGCCTCCGTCCTTTCCCCATTCATTCCGCACAGTGGCGGTGCATGCACCGCCGCATGGTCCAGCGGTGCGTCCTTCTTTCCACACCGGGCGAATGTTTCCTTTTTCTCCGCGTGTATACATTTTCTCGCCTCTCCTCTCCTCTGCTCTGCTCTCTCCGTCCTTCCATCCTTCCCCTCTCCTCCGCTCCCCTCGCCGGCTGTGCCTCAGCCACCGTCTCTCCCGAACTACACCCTCGGCAGGCAGGGAATATTCATGCCAACTTATCGATCCTGTGGAGATCGATTCCTGGGCCGGTGGAAGTAGGGAGAGGGGGAGATAGACGGAGAGAGTGGGTGCACGGAGGCGGACGGATGTACGAGAGAGAGAGAGCGAGAGAGGGATTTCATCTTTATTACGCTGTTTCTGGAATGTGTTTCGTTTACTCGTGTTTGTATATTATTGTGAATACGGGGGTGTATTCTGTCAGAAACAAGGCGATCATATTTTGCAAACATCGAAGGAATTTGGTCTGCACCGGTGGTGCAACCGGCCGTCGCTTGACTCGCCACTATAGCTTCCATGGCACTGGCAGGCTGTGACAGCCATGGCCGGCCGCTGGCCAGGTCGCTAGAGAGAAAGAGAGAGGCAGACAGCCAGGGAGGAGGAGGAGGAGGAGGAGGGGTAGGGTGGACGGCTGGCTGGGGGGGACGGGGATGTGTTTACGGGACACCGTCTGCGATTCATCTGCGGCGAAGCGGAATAAAAGCACGCATGGTGGGAGACTGGGAGCAGCCAGGCCGGCTTCCGTGTGTCACTGCGTGTCCACCATGGCTCTGTCCAAGCTCTCGACGGCTTCAGTTCACACACAGTCAGAGAGAGAGAGAGAGAGAGAGAGAGAGACAGACGTGCAACAGCTGCTCGTCCCCCTCTTTCTTCTCTCCTGTTTAGTTTAGGGAAGCGAGGAGGATGCGAGCGTTGGCTGCTCATAACGTCTGAACTGCTGCCGTGTGTGCGTGCGTGCGTGCGTGCGTGCGTTGAGGGATTGCATGGGAGGAGGGCGGAGAGGAGGGCTGATGGGAAATAGCACACGGGGGCAATGGGCTGTTATTTTCCGATGCCGTTCTGTATTAAAGTCATTCAGTAGCGCGCATACATATCATGCGTATCAGTGCGTAATGGTGCGTAAATATGGCTCGGTGTGCATGTGCACCAACCTCGGTCTGGACTCTTAAAGGGACAGTGCACCCTCCTCTCCTGAGATGCCCCCCCCCCACAACTCGGCCTCTCTTCTTCAGAAGAAGAACCCCTCATTTCCAAATCAGTTCAAGCCCATTTGATTTCAGAGATGCCAGGCTTCACCTCCATACTCCACACACTCTGTCACCGGTGCACACCGTGTGACAGTGGGATGGGGATTGTGTGTGTGTGTGTGTGTGTGTGTGTTGGGGGCAACAGAGGAGAAAAGAGTGTAGAGGGATGAGAGGGACCTGTTACCTGGCATATCTCTGGAGATATATATACACAGAGGGGGGGTTGTGGGGGGGTGCTGTTGGCTGTTGGAGGGAGAGATGAGGGCCAGAGAGGACCGGGGAGGAGGAGTTTTCGCGCTCCATGCGTTGAAAAATGGCGGAATGTCAGAACGAGATAAAAAAATGTGGAAAGAGAGAGAGAGGGGGGTGGAGAGAGAGAGAGAGAGAGAGAAGCGAGTGAGAAGCGAGAGCGGGGTGGACAGAGTGAAAAACGAGGAGCGAGGAGAAAACCCAGTTTGAGCTGGTGAGGTGAGAGTAAACTGTGGATGAGCCATTATGTATAGGGAGCGTCCCGGGCTGGGGGCCGGGGGGTGGGGTGTGGGGGGGGGGGGGGGGGGGGAGGCAGGGGGTTGATTCTGAATAAAAAGCGAGGCCAACCGATGGCGCGTGTATACGCCTGGGGGGGCTCCAAGGTGGCAAGAGATCTCTGGGATAACGGTGATAAGCGACGAAACACACCACTGTGTATATATGCAGATGTTTATATTCCTCTGTGATAACACACGCCGCTGGCTTCATGCCGCTCAGTCCTTTTCAAACCCTGAGGGTGTCGCAAGCGCTTGCAAAGGGAAGCCGTCGGGAAGAAGTCCCTTGAAGTCGTTTGCGGCATGAATGAGGAGGAACCCAAGATGGTGCTCCGGCATATAGCCCAATCTCTCGCAAGAAAGATTGAGATTGAGGGTTGTTGTCAGATATCCTTCTCCACTATGCTGTTGTGTATAGTCCACCATTATAAGCTATGTACGTAGTATGCCGTGCCGAAGTTTTGGATAAGCGTATATACCGTCTGCGAATCATTTCATCCATTGACCACACACCAGCGTACAGCTGCCCGTATGCAGGGCGTACGTCTCGCAGGGAGTAATTATGGTATACCGTCTGAAAAAACCTAGACTACGCTACAGCACTGTCTGCATGTACCCCTGAGACAAGGCACTAGTCTAATAGATACCTCCAAAATTCCATTTGTATTGTGCATTGTGTGTGTGTGTGTGTGTGTGTGTGTGTGTGTGCGTGTGTGCGTGTCCGCTGTGTGTGAGAAGGACCCTTGACTTGAGCTCTCAGTTAACATGTCTGTTCGACGGGCGGCAGCTCCTTGACTTTTCCGAGGTGGAGCAAGCTCTCTATGGGGCCAGAGGTCACAGGAGGACTGTTTGACTGAGACCAACCTCACCCTGCAGTGCCCCCCTCCCCATGCTTTAATTCTCTTTCATGTTACAACAGGCCTCAAGCACTCTCAACACACAACCCTGTGGTTCTCTGTCTCACTCACTCGCACGCACGCCACGCCACGCACGCACGCAAGCCCACAGGTGAAAGCGCTGAAAATACACGCACAACACACACAAGACATACATACAGCGTGCAGGCTCACAGACAGACGCCTGGCATGGCTACATGTGTGCGGCGTGCACGGCTGGCAGTGCGCGCACGCACATGCCGGGAAACGCACACATTTCAGTTCACAGACGGAATTGGCGTACATGCGTAATCGCACACATGAATCAGAGACGGCACACGACATGTCACGGGGGAACTGACGTAAAGCGGCACACAGTGTATTACAAGCTCCTTGGGCTGTTTTCCTGCTCTCTCCGACTGATCCAAGGCTTTCGTCATATTTTTAATGGCATCGTGTCTGACTCGACGTTCGGGTCTGGGACTCTCGCTATCTTGAACTCTCCCTCTGTGTCTGTGTGTGCGTGCGCGCGAGTGCATGTGTGTGTGTGTTGGGGGTTGGGGGAGGCGGGGGTATTAAAGTGGTTTGCGAAACCATCAGCATTAACTGCTGTATGAAAGTTTAATGGGACATAGAGGCGAAACCGCAGGTTTCTCTGCCGCTGTATACAGCTTGATACGATGTGATATGATATGATGGGACCAATAGTGGAGGCCACTTCACTGTCTGTCCCTCACTGTCCTGCACACACACACACATACACACACACACACACACACACACACACACACACACACACACACACGTGCATGCGCACGCACATTCACGGACACACTCCCTTCACCTGGGCAATGCATTCTCTGTCACACACCATTAAACACACTCTCCCTCATACCCCCACTGTCAAACACGCTCTCTCTCCCTCTCTCCCTCTCTCTCTCTCTCTCTCTCACTCTCTCTCATACACCACACACACACACACACACACACACACACACACACACACACACACACACACACACACACACAACACACACACACACACACACACACACACACACACACACACACACACACACACACACACACACACACACACAGCCAATGCCATAGACTCGCATGTTGTTCTTTACACTATTACTGGCTGTGCAGTTATGAACAAATAAAGGGTTAATCCGGTTCCCCTATAATATTGCCCTAACCTAATATTCTGTTTCTCCTGACATGGAGGAATACAGGCCGCTCACTCACATTCTTTGATTATGTGGGCGATTATCTGCTGTCTTTTATTTCTCAAGCTGTGCTGTAATGAATTCCAATAAAATATGCAGGTTTTTCCATTGATCTGTGTGTGTGTGTGTGTGTGTGTGTGTGTGTGTGTGTGTGTGTGTGTGTGTGTGTGTGTGTGTGTGTGTGTGTGTGTGTGTGTGTGTGTGAGCCCAGTGCCCCTTGCAACTCACAGATCACATCACATCATGATGGTGTTTCTGCTTGTGTGTGTGTTTTTGAATTACTATACTTATGAGGCACAAAGGTACCCAAAAGTATAGTCGAATTTGAGAAATAGACATTGCGAGGACTATTTCACCGGAGAAATGGTTGTTTTATGCCTCTAAATCTAAAGGTTTTTAGATTTAGAGGCATAAAACAACCTAAAGGTTATTAGATTTAGGCTTGATTCATACTTATTTGTGCGGGTTTGTTGCATACCCAAAATAGCCGATTTTCAAGCTCACAATACGTTGCACTGTGACGCGTAGTGGTAGCTTGTAGATCGCCTATTTTGAACGTGGGACAACGGCGCGCAATTCAACTCAGGGTTTAGGGTTAGGGTTAAAAATGTCAAGCAGTGATAAAATTACACAATTACATTATCGTCGTAAAGTTTGATGTCCTCACAAGTATAGTAATACAAATGTGTGTGTGTGTGTGTGTGTGTGTGTGTGTGTTTATGTGCATGCGGCGCTGGCAGGTCTTGTACTGTATGCGTTCTAACATAGTTTCATGATGTGAAGCGATGCATGTGCTTTAATACCTATTTGCCTGGCGTGTGTGTGCATGGATGTTGCTTGTGTGTGAGCGTGCGCGTGCAAACTGGCGTGCGCGTGGGTATGGATCGGCACATGGGGGTGGCTGGGTGGGCGAGCGAGTCGCAGTGTTAACATGATTGCGAATGACAAAATGTCAACCTGGGTTTGTTAGCAACATAATGGGGAATCAATAGACACAAGAAAGATGTCAATACTACATGCTTTATTGCATTAAGCTACCTCTCTCTCTCTCTCTGCCTCACTTTCTCTCTCTCGGCTCTCTCCCAATCACTCTCTCCTCTTCCTTCGTGTTCCGGCTGACTCTCGCGTGTTTTTTTCTATACCGCTGTCAGTCTTTCTCCGTTTCTGCCATTCGGCTTTCGGACACAACCCGACACCCTTTCTGCAGCGTCTATAAGTTTGCTTCTCTCTTCCGGCCCTCTCTTTCTTTGCCCCCCCTCTATCTCTCTGTCTCTCTCTACCTCTCCCTCCCTCCATCCCTCTTTCTCATGTCAGTAGAATTAAATAGCAGTGTACGAGCCAGCTACAGGACTGTGAATGCAGCAGAGAGACCATGGTAGAAATGTTGGAGGAGCTAATGGACTATTGGTTGGGCTATAATTGGCATCACACTTAATGCCCCTGACACAGTCTGACAGAGACAATGAGCCCTCCGTCAACACGGTGCGGCACGTAACTGTCCAAGCGTACCTATATATGAAGGGATACCATGACGTAATGGGATTTAATTTATTCTGTTGGAGAAGGAAAAAAGGAGCAGAGTATTTTTATACTTAGCTCGACCATTACAAGTACCACAGACGAAAAACTGTCTAAGTCCAAATTTCATTCTGACCCCTCCACGAAAAGGCCTCGTTGTCCTGACCCCTTATCTACCATTTATACATTATGGATAAATTGTGTGGACTTGGACTGTTTTTCTGTCTGTGGCATTCAATTACGTAGGCCTACGTTTCGATATTTATTTATTTCTCACACTAGCTTTGCAAGAACCTAGTTGCCTATACACACTAAAAAATGCTGGGTTAAAATAACCCAATATGGGTTATTTTTAACCCTCCTCCTGGGTTACAAAGGTTCCTATCCAACCCCTGGGTTATTTTGACGCAACAAAATGGGTTATTCATTTTGGCCCATAATTTGGGTTTTTATAACTTGGGTTATAAAAATAACCCATTCAGAGGGTCAACATAACCAACTTCCAAGTTATTTTGACCCATAATTTGTGTTATAAAAATAACCCATTCAGAGGGTCAGCATAACCCAACTTCCAAGTTATTTTGACCCATAATGTCGGTTATGAATGGAAGCATTATTGGTTCAATCAATCAGTCAATCAATCAATCAATCAATCGGTCAATCAATCAATCAACCAATCAATCCCAACTCTCTGAGCCAACAATAAGGTTACTCTCAGAAAAAGAACCCAGAAATCTTATAACCCATGAATTGGGTCCCTATATCCCAGGAAATTGATATGGCTGGGATGGGTTACATAAATTTCCCAGTGTTTTTACTGTGTATAGTTGCCTGCAAGAGGCATGGAAACTCTTTGTTGGAGCAACCATCAACAACAAACCCTTTCCAACAGGATACTATACATATGAATGGGAAAAGGGGAGAGAGACTGACCAAACAAACAGACATTTACCTTCATGGTTTTGCTAACAAATCACATAAAACAACATATCACCAAATAATACCATAAACAAAACACTAAACACAATGACCCATAACATAACTCCAGTACACATTCTAATATTCAAATAATAACACATATAAGAACAATAACACACGGTCCTTGGCACCCCAGTGTATGCTGGGAAATGGACTTCCTCTAACCACTCCCATGGGGTGTGACCTATCCGACCCAACAATTGGGTTACCCTCAGAAAAATAACCCAGACATCTTAACCCACTTTAAAAACCCATGAATTGGGTCCCTATAACCCAGGAAATGGTTATAGCTCTGGAAAATAACCCAGAAATATAACTCAACGCAAGTAACCCAGGAATTGAGTTACAGAAATAACCCACATGTTTTTAGTGTGTAAGAGGGTTTGTGCGTGTGTGTGCGTGCGTGCGTCTGTGTTTCTGGAGCTAATCTCACAAGCTACTGGACCAATCTGCGCCACATTTCTGCACACACTGAAGTGCTGCCAATTCTTTCACATACCTACTGTAAAATTATATATTACTTCTTGAAATATTTAATAATGGAAGTCAATGGAGCTCCAGTCGGGCTGAAACCTAAACCACATCAGATGTGGAGTCATATCATGTCACAGATGTAGATAGAGTGATGTCATGTGGTATAGATAACTGAGCTCTCATTTTAAGTAGTTTTTTTTAAAAGATGCGTACTCCAGGTAATGCGACAGAAATTGTTTTACTTTCTAAAGCTTAGTTATTATAGAATATTATGAGGAGATCTGCCAAATCATTCGGGGTGTGTATACCACATGGGTGCAATGCTCTGTTCAGCAAGGCCCCAGTTCAATTCCTCGCTGGCAAGACCATTTGCTGAATGTTAGCCTATATTATAAAAGTAAACATTATTGATATTTAGATTGATTCATATCTATATATATATATATATACAGTAAATGCACCATGCATGTCTTGAAATTTGCATTAATGTTATTTAAAAAATGTTTTACCTATAATGATATGCCCAAAATTGGAACGCCAGGTTGAACGTGCTAGGAATATTGAGGAACGAACTGAAGTTCAATGATTCCCTTCCTTTCAGAATTAGGTATACAGTAACATTTTGTCACTTGATGTGGTGCATAGAATGGTTTGAGATAAATGTTGATAAATAATTAATTGTTTAATACTGGCATTAGCACTGCAGTGGTAATACGAATCGTGTCTATACAAACAAGGTTGGAAAACTCCTTTTAATCGAATTGCCTATTTGCCCTTGTTTATGGGTGTGTGTGTGTGTGTGTGTGTGTGTGTGTGTGTGTGTGTGTGTGTGTGTGTGTGTGTGTGTGTGTGTGTGTGTGTGTGTGTGTGTGTGTGTGTGTGTGTGTGTGTGTGTGTGTGTGTGCGTGCGTGCGTGCGCGCGGTCGGTCCGAGACTAATGTAGTATTAATGCTGATGAAGTCCCCAGGCTCGTTAGCAGCAGTGAGTGGTATTGAATTTCTCCCAGGGAGGACAGACCAGGACACGCACACACGCACTCGTGCCATGCCCCCTCACCAACCAACCAACCAACCAACCAACCATTAGTGTATTATTACCAATTACCACATACTGTACGCACGTAAACGCTTGCCCTCATTGAACCATGACCTTTATACAAACACCTTGGAATTACGCATTCTCCATACAAAGGGCAAATACCAGCCCCACACACACACACGCACGCACACTCACACTCACACGCACACACACAATATGCAGCACAGCATGAATATTATGCAATGATATTCACCTGAAACGCTCTCTGCTTATATGCAACAGTGCACCGCACACTAGTTGCATATGTGTCAATTGAACTACTGAAGGCGGACCCTCGGACACTCTGTGCATAGTGTGCACACTGCATTATGCGTGTGTGTGTGTGTGTGTGTGTGTGTGTGTGTTGTGTTTGACAAGCAGGCCAAATTGCCAACATTATTGTATGTAACAATAAGCCTTATATGCACTTTGTACTGACTGACTGTCTTCCTATTATCTGACTGCACTGGCAGTGTTCATGTCCTTTGTACAAGGCGTACTTCTGTTTATGTGGACATGAATAATATTTTGTGTGTGCGTGCGATGTGAGCGCATTCCGCACGCATGCCCGCACGCACGCATGCCCCGCACGCACGCGCACACGCGCACACACTCTCTCTCTCGCTCTCGCTCTCGCTCCTCGCTCTCGCTCTCTCTCTCTCTCTGAGGTGTAATATTGTGTGCTTGGTCAGTGCATGTCCAGTGAAATACAGCCCAGCATTAGTCCTAATCAGAGACCAGGTGAGCGGACCACTTAATCAGACTTATCCCCCTGAGAACACATACTGAGCGGGGGGAGGGGGGGGCTGCTTGTGTCCTGACTCTTAATCAACACATCGGCGAGAATAAGCACATACAAATTGAGCCAGGACCCCCTGCCGCTCATTGATTTAACACCCCCCCCCCCTGCCCCTCCATTTCTGTCCTCCTCTCTCACATACACAAACGCAAACAACTCAAGAACACTTGACCTCAACATAGAAGACTAAGGCAACCCGTTGTGCTATAGATTGTGCGAAAACTCAAGATTGTGCAAAAGCTCGAGCGTGTGCGTGTGTGCGTGTGTGCGTGCGTGCGCGCTCGCGTGTGTGCGTGTGTGGTCAATCTCTGATCAGAGATGGACGCCACATGGCTCCAATCATCCAGATCAAACTAGGCTAGTCAAAACAACTTCTTGCATCCCTGCTCAGGTGTTGTATAGAACCACTGATTTATTGATTTTGTTTGTTATACCTCTATTGTGTTACAGGCCCACTTAATCGAATAGAAATATTGCCCAGGCACTTTAGTTTTTGGCCCACTTCCTTTCAAGCGATGCTACTTGTGATGCTTGCTGACGGCTTATTCCACAGTAAATGGTGCATTTATATAGCGCCTTTATCCAAGGCGCTTTTACATAGATTGTGCATTACATTCACCCATTCACGCACACATTCACACACAGATGGCGGCGGCGGAAACCATGCAAGGCACCAACCAGCACATGCAGGAGAAATTAGGGGTTCAGGGTCTTGCTCAGGGACACTTCGACACTATTCTGGGGGAGCCCGCGTTCGAACTGGCAACCTTGCGGTTACCATCCGGCTTCTCTACCCTGAGCCACCGCCACCCCCCACAGAGAGACAGTCGCACAGGAAAATCACTCAATGTTTTTAGTATGCGTCTTCCTTCTGACTGGTTCGCTGGTCCATCCAACACTTTGGTTCCAAACGGGAATCTTGAAAACTACAGGCTGGATTGCAGTGGGAATGTCTGTGCCTCTTCATTCTCCAGGAGGAGGTGCCCTATACTGATTTTGGTGACCCCTTTGGTTTTTACTCTTAACTGAGATATCTCAAACTTTGTGTAGGCGGACGACTGCCACGAAACCTTCTGAGCACGTTCACGCTTCTCGGAGATACTGATTTTGTTGACCCCATATTGACTCGGCCAGAAGGTCGGCATGCGCACTCAGAACGGATTACGTGTATGAATTCTGGCTCTAGTTCCACTGGTGAGATCACGTGCTCTGAGGATGACGGTGTGCCTTGCTTCACACCAGACTCGTTGAAAGAAAGAGTTATGACACTATTTCTTTGATCTTGCTGTGACTTGATCGCCCTATTGGTCGCCCCATGGCAAGCGTTACTTCTGGATTTGTATTCATATTAAAAAAATTCCAGTTACTGTATAACTAATTGTTTTCACAATAGATTATTGAATTTTAAATATTATATGCAGTAGACTGGTGTCCGGCTGTATAGAGCACTGAGTCGGTAACGATGGAAGTTGGAGATCCATGCCCCACCCGGCTATGCAATACCCCTTGTACCCGTGTCACAGTACCCCTTCCACCCATCTGTCTGTGTCCCTTTTATGCCATATATGGAGAATTCTGTACAGATTATTCTGGGGTCCTTGACATGAAAAAGGTCGAGCACCACTGACATAGGTTTTTCAAAATCGGCCTCAGTCTAAATCTTCAGTGACCTTACACCATGCCTCACGCTGACCTCCCGGGGGATAACAAGCGGTATACATTTGATTTCTCACATTCCAATATCCAGCGAGGCGGGCCGCGTGCAGAGCCCTCAGAACCAACATCTATTTAATTTCTTTATTGCGAAGAATTATACAAGTTTCCAACAGCCAGTCTATCTTCCACCGGATGACAGTGGGGGCCCATAAAGCAAACAACATCTGTGCTCTCTCTCTCTCCCTCTCCCTCTCCCTCTCCCTCTCCCTCTCCCTCTCCCTCTCCTCTCCCTCTCCCTCTCCCTCTCCCTCTCCCTCTCTCTCTCCCTCTCTCTCTCTCCCTCTCTCTCTCTCTCTCTCCCTCTCTCTCTCTCTCTCTCCCTCCCTCCCTCTCTCTCTCTCTCCCCCCCCCTCTCTCTCTCTCTCTCTCTCTCTCTCTCCCTCTCTCTCTCTCTCTCTCTCTCTCTCTCTCTCTCTCTCATCTCCGGGCCTGCTGTCTCTTTTTGTTGTTGATTGCCGCCGTCGTTCACCTCGGCCACCCCGCTCATGTGCGAGTACATTTAGATAATAAAAAAGACCAATAAAATACAGGGGTTTGATTGCCCCCCCCCCCCCCCGCTGCACCACCCCCACACCACACCACACCACCCCGATCCAGGCGCAGGCAGAGCAGACGCCTAAATCTGTGTGTGTGTGTGTGTGTGTGTGTGTGTGTGTGGGGGGGGGGGGGGGGGTAGAGGGGGGTCCCTTCTCCATTTCATTTAGCTGATAAGATTTATGATAATGAAGGGGTCCTATTAACCTCTGGGGTTTCGCGGCTGTCCTTCACATTGCCTGAGCGAGAGCCGGGGGTGCGATGAGAGTGCTTCCTCTGCTCTGTGTGTGTGCAGCGCGCAATGTCACATTACTGTACCTGCGTGTGTGTACGCACGCTTACACACACACACACACACACACACACACACACACACACACACACGCATATATCGTGACACACTTATACTTATACATATATAGCAGTGTACACACACACACACACTCTCTCCTCTCTCTCTCTCTCCGTTATAGAGGGGACCGTTAGAATGTATGTTTAATCTCCCCTCATCTCTTTCTCCTCTCTCCCCTCTATGCCAATTGCTTCTGCATCTCTCATTATCGCTTGCATCTCTCATTAGCTCTTTCTCTTTCTCTCTCTCTCTCTCTCTCTCTCTCTCTCTCTCTCTCTCTCTCTCTCTCTCTCTCTCTCTCTCTCTCTCTCTGTGTTCCACTCAGTGATGGGCGATGACGAACTGCTCTTCACCTTTTGATCTTTTCTTAAAGGATGGTGTTGTTCCTGTGAATTCCTTTTTTATTTTTGTGATCAAGACTGGCATGTATAGTTAAGATCCTGTTTTGACCTGTAGTACCCGGCAGTGCGCAATAAAGGACCTTTTTAAAATCTCTCTCTCTGTCTCTCTCTCTCTCTCTCTCTCTCTGTCTCTCTCTCTCCTCTCCTCTGTGCCTCTCTCTGTGCGTTACATGGCCCTGGTTGTCACTCTCTCCCTGTGAGAGGAAGAGTTGGTGGGATATTGAAAGGAAGTTGCAAACTTGCAACAGTAGCTGGAACTCCTCGGTTGCAACCACAAAAATATGCTTTTCCATATGAATTTAATTATTATCATCATCCTTATAAAAGTAATGATAATAATGATGATTTGACCCTATGAATGTATAGTGCATTGCTTTTAATTAATCCTACTACATTTTACATGCAAAGCATCTCTATACCGCACGTCGATATGAAACTCCTCAGTTGTTATCAGGTATATAAACTGATAAAACATGCATGGCGTTCCTGTTGAATATTTGAAGCGGCGGCACCGCCGCCGCCGTGCCTGTATAATTGATCAAAGCAATTATATACACGTTGACTTCAGGTGGACTCGGGCAGCCCCTCCCACTGCATTCTGTCCGTCCGTCTGTCTGTCCGTGCGTATAGACTATACTATACGCGTTCAGTCCAGCCGTGCTCTCCAGTTTTCCATGAAGATTAAGGAGGCTGTGGTGGAGAGAGGAGGGGGTTGGGGGGGGGGGGGGGGTAGGTGTAAACCCCTCCTTCCGCTGTACAAGGGCTGCACCCCTCCATCCCTTTGTCTGCTTGTAAAGGGGCATGAGGGAGGAGGAAACCGGGGGGGGGGGGGCTTCTGAAGGACTGACTAAGTGACCTCTCTCTTTTGACTCGGCCATGTTCGGTCCATTTTGTCGTGCACACACACACACACGCACACGCGCACACACACACACACACACACACACACACACACACACACACACACACACACACACATACACACGCACACACGCAAACACCAACCACCCTCCCTCTTCCCTTTTCATCCTCTTTCGTTCCCCCATTTTTTCAGCCT
>NC_139698.1:24383413-24456737 GCF_964188405.1 Protomyctophum parallelum | reverse complement strand
CACACACACACACACACACACACACACACACACACACGGGGCGCTCACTCACACCAAGACCTTTCACTGCTGTTGCCTGGCAACGTGGCCGAGTGTCCAATCGTAGAGCAGAACGGTGTCCAGTGATGTCACAGCTGCTGCTGACCAGCAGGTCTCTGTGTGTGTGTGTGAGAGAGAGAGAGAGAGAGAGAGAGAGAGAGAGAGAGAGAGAGAGAGAGAGAGAGAGAGAGAGAGAGAGAGAGAGAGAGAGAGAGAGAGAGAGAGAGAGAGAGAGAGAGAGAGAGAGAGAGAAATTAGGAAAGAGAACGGAAAGTTTGTTTCGGAGAGCAACTGGGGTGAGTTTGGAGACAAAGAAACAAATGGCAGAATGGTGAAGGGAAAGAAAGAAGAAGAACAGATGAGAGACCTCGACACACACCTGTTCCTAATTACAACCTTCCTTGTTAACGATGGAAACACACCATTTCCCTTGTGGGATTCGGGAAAATGGTGCACGCACGCACGCACGCACGCACGCACGCACGCACACGCGCGCACACACCTTACTTTGTGAGTGTTAAGTGAATAATCGAACTCCTGAGTGAGTTGAGACATGAAGGCCATCGGTCATCTCGGGGAGAGGAGAAAAGGAAAAGTTGTAGGAGAGGAGGTCACAGTAGAGGGAGGAGTGTGGATGAGAGAGGAGGAGGAGAGGGATGGAGACGGGAGAGGAAGAGAGGCGAGCAGTAATTGAAAAAGTACTCAAAGTTTTTACTTACAAAAGTATCAATATTTATAGGCCTACTGCAATAGCCTATAACTACTCTGTTACAAGTAAAAGTCTGGAAGAGAAGAGGAGAGGAGAGGAGAGGAGAGGAGAGGAGAGCGATAGAGATTGGATGGAGAGGAGAGCGATGGAGAGCAGAGGTGGTTTCATCATGGGAGATAGAAGCATGTGTCTAGACCAGCCCACCTCCCTCTGGGCTCTGAGATGATGGAGCAGAGCACAGGAGCTATGGAGACGAATAGGTGCACTGTCAGAGAGGTGTGTGTGTGTGTGTGTGTGTGTGTGTGTGTGTGTGTGTGTGTGTGCGTGTGTGTGCTGCTGCTCTCATACAACACCTGTACACCTCCAGTGTGCACAGACTGCACACCACAACACCTACTGTTTATAGGTCTGCACAGCCCCTCAGGGCCACACACACACACACACACACACACACACACACACACACACACACACACACCTGCATGCTGCACACACCTATTGTATTTTATGTCTCCTACCATAAAGACACACAAACAGATTCCTACTTTATTGACTATTTTATGTCTCTCACCTTAAAGAGCACGCACGCGCGCACACACACACACACACACACACACACACACACACTCACACGCACACACAATTTACAATTTAGGCATTTAGCAGACGCTCTTAATCCAGAGCGATTTACAGCAAGAACAAAAACATGGTAATACATAGAAACATAAGAATAGTCATCATGAATCCTATACGTAAGCTTAAGAACCTAACAGTGGAATATCTATCTAAGGAAACTATATGTATACACTATGACTATAGAGTGCTATGTCTATACATAAAGTGTTATTTAAGTTACATAAGTTGATCCTGTGCATACTGTACGCCTGTAGGAGGTCGAGGCTAGGGCAAGTACTAGTGCTATAGGCGCGCGCGCGCGCACACACACACACATGCACACATGCGCACGCACGCACACACACACACAGGGTAGCAGCCTAGCAGGGTGGTTGTCATATGGCTGCATACGCACAGGCCTCATACACACATGCAGAATGCATGTTCTGTGTTCTGTCTGTGTTTGATGGCCGGCTCAATGCATTTCCAATGGGAGTCACATGGTTTGACCAAATGTTTTTGTTTGGTGGCTGTGTTCTGCCCCCCTCCCCCACATCAAACAAGACTACGTCCAAACAGCCAAGGCCTCATACACACGTATCAAACACATGTTCTGTGTCTTGTCTATGTTTAATGGCCGCCACAATGCATATCCAATGGGAGCCACCGGTTACAGGTTACCATCCAGCCACTCTACCCCTGTTAGACTACTAAACGTAACGGTCACAGATTACAACACAGACTAGCCTTTAGTTCAGCACAAACCAGCCGGCCGATGGAACATTATTTTTGCGCATGCCAAGTAAACTGCACTATGCTAGCTGGTTTGTAGTGTTGCCAGGTCTGCTTTTTATAAGCGACTTTAGGCTTGTTTCCCTGTAAAGTTGCTTGTAAATATTCATAGTTGCGGGTAGCTTTGGCTTGGCCTTATGTATAGTTGATTATTTGGGCTTGTTTTCATAGACCTCGACGGAAATCGAACCTTTTCAACTGCTTCCGCGGCTGACCGTCGGTGCGGTCTGGAGACAGTGCATGCAGTGCATGCAGAAGGCTGGTTGTCTTACAGAGCATACAGCAGGCTGGTTGTCTTACAGAGCATACAGCAGGCTGGTTGTCTTACAGAGCATACAGCAGGCTGGTTGTCTTACAGAGCATACAGCAGGCTGGTTGTCTTACAGAGCATACAGCAGGCTGGTTGTCTTACAGAGCATACAGCAGGCTGGTTGTCTTACAGAGCATACAGCAGGCTGGTTGTCTTACAGAGCATACAGCAGGCTGGTTGTCTTACAGAGCATACAGCAGTGTGGTTGTCTTACAGAGCATACAGCAGTGTGGTTGTCTTACAGAGCATACAGCAGGCTGGTTGTCTTACAGAGCATACAGCAGGCTGGTTGTCTTACAGAACATACAGCAGTGTGGTTGTCTTACAGAACATACAGCAGGCTGGTTGTCTTACAGAACATACAGCAGGCTGGTTGTCTTACAGAGCATACAGCAGGCTGGTTGTCTTACAGAGCATACAGCAGGCTGGTTGTCTTACAGTGCATACAGCAGTGTGGTTGTCTTACAGAGCATACAGCAGGCTGGTTGTCTTACAGAGCATACAGCAGGCTGGTTGTCTTACAGTGCATACAGCAGTGTGGTTGTCTTACAGAGCATACAGCAGGCTGGTTGTCTTACAGAGCATACAGCAGTGTGGTTGTCTTACAGAGCATACAGCAGTGTGGTTGTCTTACAGAACATACAGCAGTGTGGTTGTCTTACAGAGCATACAGCAGGCTGGTTGTCTTACAGAGCATACAGCAGGCTGGTTGTCTTACAGAGCATACAGCAGGCTGGTTGTCTTACAGAGCATACAGCAGGCTGGTTGTCTTACAGAGCATACAGCAGGCTGGTTGTCTTACAGAGCATACAGCAGGCTGGTTGTCTTACAGAACATACAGCAGTGTGGTTGTCTTACAGAGCATACAGTGCAGCAGTGTGGTTGTCTTATGGAGCATACAGTGCATAAAGGCTCATACATAGCCTACTCCAGTTTTAGGTGATAAGTTATCACCTTCACCTGTCACCGTCACCTTCATAACGAGTCGGTGATGTCCTTAAGCATTGACCCCGCCTCCCTCATGGTTTAGAAGCAAAACCCCCGTGCCTGCAAAACCGCCCACCCAACTTCTAGACCAATCAGTGAACGGGGTGATAGCTCCAGAGTGAAAAAACACAGAGAGAGTGACGTAATGTTGTAGTTTTCTAGCCCTTTAAAAACACTACACCGCGGTGAATGATAAGCTATCCCCTCAAACTGGAGTATAATATGTATGAGCCTAATTCACAGTGCATGCAGCAGGCCGCTTGTCTTACGGAGCAGAGCGTCGCAGTGTGCGTGCAGCGGTCCGCCAGTCAGTCCATCTCCGAGCGGCGCTCTGTCTGTCTGTCCCTCCTATAATACAATATGATGGATTATAGGAATTAGAGCCGGGGTGTGCTATACAGGCCTCAGGCTGCACTACATATATATAGGAGAGCCTGGCCTTACACGGAGAGAGAGGGAGAGAGAGAGAGAGAGAGAGAGAGAGAGAGAGGGAGAGGGAGAGAAAAGGAGGAGAGAGAGAGAGAGAGAGAGAGAGAGAGAGAGAGAGATGGGTGGGGTCTGAGCTACTTTAGAGACCACAGAATTGTCCCTGCAATGACCTATTATACACCTTGCCACATCACTCTCTCTCACCTTCATTCTCTGCCTTCTTTCACCCCTTCCCCTTCCTTCCTTTCCTCCCTTTCCTCCTCTGTACACCTTTTGCTATTTCTCTCTCTCTCTCTCTCTCTCTCTCTCTCTCTCTCTCTCTCTCTCTCTGACAGGGGAATGATTGATGGTACTCTTGAGGACTCAGCCCCCCCCACCCCCCTCCCTAGGGTCCCACTATCAGATTGTGTGTGTGTGTGTGTGTGTGTGTGTGTGTGTGTGTGTGTGTGTGTGTGTGTGTGTGTGTGTGTGTGTGTGTGTACTACTGGTGGGGGTGTGTTGGGAGCTGTTAAATGTGCGATTGTGCGTATATACGTCCATGCAAGTGCTTCTGAGCGCGCGCGCCCATGTGTGTGTGTGTGTGTGTGTGTGTGTGTTTACGAGCTGCTATGCTCTCCTGTGAGGGTCACTGTCAGCCATGGGACTCAGAGGCACTCTGCTTCAAATGCCTTTCAATCCTCACATTCAGTCAAGAAAACACAACAAACCATGCAGCTGACCTTTCCATTTAGCAATAAAAAATAAGTTGATGGACACACACACACACACACACACACACACACACACACACACACACACACACACATGTGGGTATATATATATATATATATATATATATATATATATATAATACATGTGCGTGCACAGCTGATTTTTCCAACCGAGATTGGTATTACATTTTTCAGTCTTTTTTTTGCAGACTGGCCATTTTAACTATTCAAAAATGTTTTGCAAAATGGTTAAGAAAAAGGCAAGTTTAGGGATAAGGGGTTTAGCGGTAACGAAAATGGAGCCCCTTATCTCAAACTTTTCAACACTTTTTCGGAAAATAGCAGATCTATACAAGCTCACAGATCACTTTGTTTTAGCCATGTGATAATAAGAAGTATATGGAATGGGTCTTAACCCATTTAGACATGAGAACAGATTCTACTAAAATTAATGTCTTCTAAATCATGACAGTTTTCTCAATGTTTCTATATCAGTGGTGCTCAACCTTTTTCATGTCAAGGACCCCCAGAATTATCTGTATTTGGCCGCCGACAGCCATCTATCTGGGGGCGGCGGTGGATCAGGGGTAGAGTGGCAACTGCAAGGCTGCCAGTTCGAACCCGGGCTCCCCCAGAGTTAGTGTCGAAGTGTCCCTGAGCAAGACACTGAACCCCTAATTGCTCCTGGATGTGCTGGTTGGTGCCTTGCATGGTTTCCGCCGCCATCGGTGTATGAATGTGTGCGTGAATAGGTGAATGTAATGCACAATCTATGTAAAGCGCCTTGGATGAAGGCGCTATATGCACCATTTACCATTTTACCATTTACCATCTGAAAATGTGTTGTTCCAGGGACCCCCCAGAAGCAAAGATTTGAGTTAAAAACGTTCGCTCTGAAAGAATATATATTCAAAGATTTGCGCCACATTTTCACGATTAAAAAAAAATAGCAGATCTACAAGGTCGTGAGCTTGTATAGATCTGCTATTTTTCAACAGATTATATATAGTATAGTATAAACACAATCCTTAAAACACCAAAAGGGGATCCCGTCCAGAATGGGTGTGTGTGTGTGTGTGTGTGTGTGGACCATGCGAGGGCGTGTAGCATGAGGGCCCGGCCTGCTAACCCTCTAAGACTGGTCACACTGGAGTGTCGCTGGGCCTCGTATCCATGGCAACCAAGGCTCAGACCTCCTTCAGGCGAGAAGCACCCCCCCCCCCTTGACCATGGACAGTACACACACACAAGTAATCACACACGTACATGTATGCACACACACACACACACTCAAACTATAACGACTCAAACAAACACAAAATCGTGCATGTGTGTGTGTGTGTGTGTGTGTGTGTGAGAGAGAGTGTGTATGTGTGAGTGTCGGGGGTGGGGTAAGGGTCGAGACAAAGGTCACGGCCAAAGCCAGGATGCCCAGACGACCTACGACCTTTAAAGACCCCCTTCCCCCTCCCCACGCCCAGTCTGTCACTGTCCACGCACACACGCACGCACGCACGCACGCACGCACGCACGCACGCACGCACGCACGCACGCACGCACACAATTTACAAATGTCACTGATTGCTCATAAGTACACACGCACACTTTACCAAACAGAAAGGTGTGGTTCAGCTGTATGTTTCATTCTGCTCGTTAGCAGCTCAGGGATCAGCCGCTGTCGTCCTCTCTCTCATATAAAAGACGTGTCCCTTATTGAACGGATAGACTGATAATCAATCCATGACACACATCTGACGACTTCAAACCGCTCATAAATATAGGCTACTATAATACGGGATGTTAATATAATGTACATAACTGTACATTATATATACAGTGAGATTTTATATTTTTTTGGAGGTCCCTTATTTTTCTTGTAAATATTTGAATTTCAAGTACTAGCATTTTTGTTATGAATTGTTTTTATTAATAAATAATAAAAAACAAGATACCGGTACAACACATTAAAACCTACACAGCTAAAGATCCAGAAAGTATAAATAAGAGAACCCACCCCTCCGACGACCAACGATGTCACGAAAAGCACCTGTGCAAAGTTCCAACCACTGTGTAAGGGCAGCCTATAGTGGTTCCGAAAGTGGGGTCCATTTGATTCCATTTGTATACTCTGAGTTAAATTAACATTGATTTTACAATATAAATTGGGGTCCCAGAGATAGAATTGCTGTTAAATTGGGGTCCATAGACTAATGCATGTCAAGCTGGGGGTACTTGAAATTAAACTGGTTGAGAATCACTGCTAGAGCTGTTAAATTCTTCTCTTATGGGTGGTTGGGAACCACTGGCCTAAATCATGTCCCTAAGTTTATCTGCAATGTTAGCCCCTGGAACAACATATTTTCAGATGGGGGTCGGCGGCCAAATACAGATAATTCTGGGGGTCCTTGACATGAAATAGTGTGAGCACCACTGATATAGAAACATAGGTCTTTCAGAAAACTGTCATGATTTAGAAGACATTGTAGAATCTGTTAGGTCTAAATGGCTATGAGGTGGTTTCCACCTCGCATAGGCACCATCTTCTTTTCTGCTGTTAATCCAACAAAGAAGATTTGCTTGTGTGTGCAGTTCAGTGTCAGTCAGGTAGCCTACTATAGTTGAGTCAGTCAGTTCAGTGTCAGTCAGGTAGCCTACTATAGTTGAGTCAGTCAGTTCAGTGTCAGTCAGGTACTATAGTTGAGTCAGTCAGTTCAGAGTCACTCAGGTACTAGTTGAGTCAGTCAGTTCAGAGTCACTCAGGTACTAGTTGAGTCAGTCAGTTCAGAGTCACTCAGGTACTAGTTGAGTCAGTCAGTTCAGAGTCACTCAGGTACTAGTTGAGTCAGTCAGTTCAGAGTCACTCAGGTACTAGTTGAGTCAGTCAGTTCAGAGTCACTCAGGTACTAGTTGAGTCAGTCAGTTCAGTGTCAGTCAGATCAGGTACTAGCTGAGTCAGTCAGTTCAGTGTCAGTCAGGTCAGGTACTAGTTGAGTCAGTCAGTTCAGTGTCACTCAGGTCAGGTACTAGTTGAGTCAGTCAGTTCAGTGTCAGTCAGGTACTAGTTGAGTCAATCAGTTCAGTGTCACTCAGGTCAGGTACTATAGTTGAGTCAGTCAGTTCAGTGTCAGTCAGGTACTAGTTGAGTCAGTCAGTTCAGAGTCACTCAGGTACTAGTTGAGTCAGTCAGTTCAGTGTCAGTCAGGTACTAGTTGAGTCAGTCAGTTCAGTGTCAGTCAGGTACTAGTTGAGTCAGTCAGTTCAGAGTCACTCAGGTACTAGTTGAGTCAATCAGTTCAGTGTCAGTCAGATCAGGTACTAGTTGAGTCAGTCAGTTCAGTGTCAGTCAGGTCAGGTACTAGTTGAGTCAGTCAGTTCAGTGTCACTCAGGTCAGGTACTAGTTGAGTCAGTCAGTTCAGTGTCACTCAGGTCAGGTACTAGTTGAGTCAGTCAGTTCAGTGTCACTCAGGTCAGGTACTAGTTGAGTCAGTCAGTTCAGTGTCACTCAGGTCAGGTACACATGCACATCTCAAAGAGAAACACCTTTCTGACATTTCCAAACTATATTACGTAATCCTGCATGCAACAGACTGTTGTAAACTATTTCAAGTAACCAGTGAGATAGTGTCTGCTAAATGCCTAAATTGTAAATACTGTAGGCTATATCAAAGAATAGCCTACTTTTCCTTGACTTTTCAAGACAACGCCATCTCCTAAGATCTGCTATTATGAAAAGTAGGCTATAGCATTTCTCCCCATAGGCTTTAGAAAAGAAAATCTAAAAATATATATTTGTTTTTAACTTTTATACAACTTTAACATATAAATAGTTTTAGCTGCTATTAACGGGTTTTTTTTTTGTCAATAGTGAAATTATTACTTAGCCTACTTATGGTAAAAATGAAGAGCTGTCATATTTTAACAGACCACTTTCAACAGCTTATCTGTTTTGGATTTTTAATTTGAGACAACTTGGTTTTTCCAGGTTAAATGAGGAAATCTATTTCAGAGCATTTTTGGAGATTACAAGAAATACTGGATACGTTTTACGCAATTTACGCCTTAGCATTTTGCTTTTATAACTGGAAAGTCTGCTTTTGTCCAAGCAGCTATTCTTCAGCACACCTGCGCAAACATACTGCTTGAAGGCCAGTATACAGGCTTAAATGCGTCGGCGATCTTTCTTTCCTGTTTTAAGGCAGTATAGTAGCCTACAGTAGCATACCTTCATTATTTAGGCTACTTTCTCCATCCACGCGAGCGCGTGCATTGGGAGTTGGGACTACCAAAGAGAAAGAGACACACCAGTAAGTGGCCTCTGGCACAGATTTCACCACATAATGTAGGGTAGACTATTTACAAAGTTAAACTCGGAAACCTTTAAATTATTAAACTCTCTCTCAGACCAGGATTGAAGATTGAAGGGCGCAACGTTTCAATCTCCCTCTCCTCCTCCTTTGGGGAGTCTTGTCTTGTCGTGTGTGTGTGTGTGTGTGTGTGTGTGTGTGTGTGTGTGTGAGTGGACGTGGGGTGGGAGAGCGAGGCAAGAGTGCCACCTTGTGGTTAGTCTTGGGTACTGCTGCGGGCAGAACCCTGTTATCCAGAGATGACTGATTTGGGCCCTTTGTGGGAAACCAAACCAAGAAGTAGCAGGCAGCATATATACAGCAATATGACTGTAACTTTCCATTGTGTGTGTGTGTGTGTGTGTGTGTGTGTGTGTGTGTGTGTGTGTGTGTGTGTGTGTGTGTGTGTGTGTGTGTGTGTGTGTGTGTGTGTGTGTGTGTGTGTGTGTGTGTGTGTGTGTGTGTGTGTGTGTGTGTGTGTGTGTGTGTACCCCTGGAGGTGGTCAGTGGTGGGATGGTAGCAGCATGACAGCGTTTCTCCTTCCTCTTGGTGTGCATACCAGTGGTTCCCAAACTTTTTTGATGTCAAGTCAAGTACCCCCAAATTGACACTTATTAGCCCACGGACCCCTCATTTGAAGAGATATGCCAGGGAAGAGAGAATATTTATTCGGCTCTAGCAGTGATTCTCAACCATTTATTGTGAAGGAACCCCCAGTTTGACTGTTTCAAAACTCTCCTGTGACACCCTGCCTCCTCCTCCCTCACGAGATGAGACGAGAGAGACCACCTCTCTCTACAGTACTACGCACGGCAGATGGCCTGTGGGCGGACGAGATAAAGGAAGGAGAAAAAGAAAAAAAAAGTGCATGTTGACTTGTGAGTCATGTCGGAGAAAATGCTGTCGTTTTGGAGGCCGAGATCAAAGGAGAGAGAGGGTGACATTTGCTTTGTCTTCAAGGTGATGCCACAACATGCGATAGATAGATGGATGGATAGATAGATAGATAGATAGATAGATAGATAGATAGATAGGTGCAGTGGTTCCCACACTTTTTCATGTCAAGGACCCCAAGTTGACACGTATTAGCCCGCGGACCCCCATTTGAAGAGATATACCAAGAGAAGATTCTTACGGCTCTAGCAGTGATTCTCAACCATTTTAATTTCAAGGACCGTCAGTTTGACATGCATTAGTCTACGGACCCCCATTTAATGGCATTTCTATCTCTGAGACCGTTTGTAAGACCGATTGTAAAATCAATGTTAATTTAACTCTGAGAGTGTACCAAATGGAAGCAAATGGATCCGTTCCATTTGTACACTCTCAGAGTTACAGGCCCATAAGGGTCCATTTGGTTACAAACTATCATTTAGCTGAGGACCGCCTGGAACTCCCTCAAGGACTCCTGCAGGTCCCCGCCCCCACTTTGGGAACCACTGTTCTAGGCTATAGAGCGGCGCAGTCCCTCCCCCTTTCAGAACAACGAACGGCCCAGGAAATGAAAACGCAATGCATTTCCCCATAGGCAGTTTTTATTTTATGTATTTAAAGACCTTTTAAGCGTCGTACGAAGCCAACTCTTGTCGTGACAAATCATGACAACACACACAATATTTTGGACCAAACAAATAATTACAAAGAAGAAAAACAACAAAAAAAGTGCTTTTTCTACTTTGTTTCGAAATATTGTGTGTGTTGTCATGATTTGTCACGACAAGAGTTGGCTTCGTACGACGCTTAAAAGGTCTTTAAATAAATTAAATAAAAACTGCCTATGGGGAAATGCATTGCGTTTTCATTTCCTGGGCCGTTCGTTGTTCTGAAAGGGGGAGGGACTGCGCCGCTCTATATACTTACTATTGTATACTTTCCTTTTTATCCGTATTACAATGTCAACACATGTTTTCAAGGTTTTAAAGGAAAAAACTGCCATTACATTTTTTATATAAGTTTTTTTAATTAATGTTTGAATCAAATCTTGTTGGGCCAATTATGTGGAGGGGGGGGGGGGGGCACTATAGTCAATATGTGATTTAATTATGTGACAATATGGGGGGTAGAGGAGACATAAGTAGAAACAGTACTGAGTATACCTTCATCAATCTGTGTGCGTGGCCTGGGCATATCTTCACGTTGTGTGTGTGTGTGTGTGTGTGTGTGTGTGTGTGTGTGTGTGTGTGTGTGTGTGTTGGGGAGGGAGTGTGTTTCCAGCCACGACATCACTTTCCATCGACAGTCTTCTTTCCCCTCTTTGTCACTATCTCCTCTGTCTCACATGTTCTCTCTCTCTCCCACTCTCTCTCTCCCACTCTCTCTCTCTCTCTCTCTCTCTCTCTCTCTCTCTCTCGCGTACCCCTTTGCTTTTCTTTTGGTTCTGCTCCTCGGAGTTCCTATGCTGGTTGTGCGGCGTTACTTCCTGTTTTAATACATCCAGGGTTGTGTTTCTCTTGTCTTTCGTGCTGTCAGGAGGATGTGGGGAGGAGGAGGAGGAGGTGGGGCATGTCAGGGGCGTGTGGACCTGTCATGTGTGACAGAGAGACACACAGAGAGAGAAAGGGAGGGAAAGAGAGTGATTGTGTATCATTTCATGCACTCCTCTTCTGGGACTGACACAGAGAGAGAGAGAGAGGTGTGTGTGTGGAGTTTTCTTCACATAGAGCCACCATAGACATACAGTACACACACACACACACACACACACACACAGACACACAGCGTGTGTGTGCGTGCACGCGCACAGAGAGACACAGACAGACATGACCAAAACAGCAGCAATGGCATCGATGGACTTTCCCATGTGGTTGCCAGGTGAGTGTTTATCTGCACGGCCCTTCGTTAGCGTGCACCAATTATAAGTTTGTGTGTGTGTGTGTGTGTGTGTGTGTGTGTCTTTGAGGTGGGGGGCACAGAAAAAAGAAGGGGTTAGAGAAAATGCTGTGCCTAATGCTGTTGATTAGTACCGCTGGGTCTAACGAGCTTGACTAATTAGAGGACATCAAAGAGGAGAGGGCATGGCGAGACAGAGATGAGCGTTAGAGTGGGGGTGGGGGGTTAGGATGGCAGGCAAATGCCTGTCGCAGGCAGAGGGAAAGGTCAGACACCTCGTCAAGGATGGAGTTTGGCTCCGAAGAGTGTGTGTGTGTGTGTGTGTGTGTGTGTGCGCGCACACGTTGGTGTTTGCATGTGAAGATGCTGAAGCAAATTCCTTGTTCTTTTAGTGCTTAGACTGAAACATTTCTAAGGTATGTCAAGGAGAGACGGCAAATACTTACACACAGTATCTACTTCTTCTGTTCTGTGATGATTGTTGTTAGTGTGCGTCATTACTTGGGCTGCTTTGCACTAATGACGTGACAATGACAATTCTCACCGCTTCTTCTTTCTGTGCTGAAGTCAGCGTGTAAACGTTTGTACGTTGCAAAGTGTGCTCTGGAGCACGTCTCACTCTGCCATCTTTCTGTCCTTTTATCAATTGATGTTTCTGTAATAGACTATACGGCATGTGTTCAATTTAAATGTCAATTAATTTATACGGTACGGGTTTGATTGTATTTTGTTTTACTTAATTTGGTTTCAAGCTTTAGAGAGCATCACCTTCACTCACATTTGTTAATGTTTTATCACTAAATATAACAGTAAAATGTTTTCTCCTCATTTTACAGTTTCTCACGCACCCTAGGGGTGAAGGGGTACACAGACATACCCCCCATTTCAAAAACACTGGTCCAAACCGCTGGACAATACAAATAGAGAATGTGTCATTTCAGCCCCAGCTCCCAGCTCGTATCTGCTGCATGCCGGCACTTACATTCTGTAGCGACCAGATACAAATCTCTCACAGCACAGCCTGTGAGATTCGCTCTCGACTGACTGACTCACTCAGTGACATGGAAACAGGTTCCTGAAATGCCAATTAACCGACGTTGCACATCAGCAACGAATTATCATTGCAATCTTCACAAATTATAAGTCATTTCAAAGGCCCGCTCACCTCACAACTCATTAAGAGTCATGATGTCGTTGCCTTTATGTTGCTGAATGTGTCTGTAAGGCCTATACATTCCAATGGCCAGAATGACGTATCCTGACCACCGCCACACAGTAAATTTGGGTCAATTTCTTCCTACTATCAGCATTAAAGCACTTTGCGGTGTCTGGGTCATTTTGTGTACAGCTATAACTGGTGTTGACACAACACTACAAAATGACACAGATAACAGTAGGCTACACTATAAATCAATAAATACATGAAAGTGAATAAACGGGGAGGAAAGACCTAAATAGGATCGTAGTTTAGCAGGATGTTTGTATCGTGTATTTAAAGGTTTCATGACATTAATTTTCATTCGTTTTTTTGTTTTTGTTTTAGCTTTTATGACCTCAATTACACCCACACGCAACCTGAACTTTGAACATTCACTGGATTCTCTGTGGTCTGGGGGTTTTCTCTGTGTGTTCTGAAGCCTTTTGAGCTACAATGAAACAGGCAAACATCCCTCAACAGTGACATCTGCTGGCAAATTATTATGTCATATATGCGATTTGTGGACTCTTACCTCACAGTCCACAGGGAAATCAGAGCACTTGTTTCAGCCAGAAAACCCCAGACCACAGAACATCTACTGAATGTTAAAAGTTCAGTTTTTTTTTGGGTGCAATTGAGCTAAAAAAAAAAAAAAAAAAAAAAAAAAAAAATGAAAAAACGTATAAATTACAAAATATATATATATATTTTCTTTTATGTCACGATCCCTTCGAGAGAAATATCGTTCTATTGCGTCTCAATATAGAGGATGACATCATAGAATATAGAATAGAGTGAGCAGTAGTGTTTTGCCGGCCCAATATTTAATAATATTTATACCAAAAAGGTGAAAGAGCTTCGTAACAGTAATTATGGTGTTATGTGTGTATAGAAATATATACCCAAATCAAAACCGTAAGGGGTGGTCAGGTCAATACTGGAATTCAAGAATGACAAGAATTTCACTGCCCTCAATGTTGCCAAAGCTTGAATTCACATCCCTGAAAACTATTACGGCTGGGAGACCAATAATATTCACCTGTTGCAGTAGGTAGGGAATTGATTCCAAACCATAATGTTAGCAAAGAAGAAAAGAGTTGGGGGAACTTTTGGCTCAGGAAGATGATGAAGCTACAGTGGCGTGCACAGACTTTTCCCAACTTGACCTTGTATATTCTCTATCAATATTCCCCCACTGTCATCATGCTGCCAGTAAAAATAAACCCCAGTGTTTGAATTACTCATGTGCATATCTTTGATTTTGTTAAATGACAATTATTTATTTTCATTATATTATTATATTCATTATATCGGTCAACAAAATATAAATGTGAGATATTCAACCCTATTAATGTGTATTGGTACAAGTTACCTTTTTTAAATGGCATACAGGATAGGTGGGAAATTAGCAATTGTACAAATATTAGACCTTAATAGTCGAATGTTTAAGCATGTTACTTCCAACCATGTAGGCTAGCCTATAGATACTTTATTTGACTTAAAAACATTTTCCAGATATTTTAGTTTACCACGAGGTGCCCACTCTTCCTACTGCCCACTGCCCAGCTATCCTGTCGTCAGTCTTCATACTGTAGCTGTGTACAACCTTTCCATTTGCAATGGCTTATATTTTCCAATTACTTTTTTTAATCCATGATTATTTTTGCCTTTATTTTTGGTCTTCATATGTTAACACTATCAGCAAGGTTTCCATTTTCATAGGATTATTTTTTAACAGTCAAGTGGAATATTACGCTGCGTTGAGTAGGTTTAGAATTGAGAGCACAATCATAGGAATTTATAATATTAGTGGTATAAGTGAATGAAGTGTCATTAGATCATTTTGGGCATGTATACTTATTACCTATTACTTAATCATAGGCAAAACCTTTCCCCAAATTTCTAAAATAGCTTGCAGAATGCAGATGGTCTGTTTCCTCTATTTGTCGTGCGATGAAGTACTGTATAGGAATAGGATTTAAATGGTCCAAATCATGTATGATCAGTAGTCTGCCTTAGCTATACGAGGATTGGGATTCATCTGTACACATGTGCAAAGAAATAAAGAAAGGCTTCTAGGCTATAGCCCACTCTTTGACAAAAGCAATATAGGTTTTATTGATGGAAAACACCACTTTGCAATCAAAGACGGGCCGTCCGCACCAGAGGCTCCTCCACAGTTTAGAAATCTGTAGTTATGGGAGACTCCTGTTCCCAGACGCCCCCCTCGGCGTCGGGGTGGTGTCCTGAATCGGGAAGCGTGTGTGTGTGTGTGTGTGTGTGTGTGTGTGTGTGTGTGTGTGTGTGTGTGTGTGTGTGTAGTGTGTGTGTGTAGTGTGTGTGTCCGTGCGTGTGCGTGTGCGTGCTTGCGTGCCGTGAAGGGTTTGGTCTCATGCCCTGAGGAGAATTATAGAAACAAACCAGACTACACACACAGACACACACGCCCAGTCGCTCACACACACACACACACACACACACACACACACACACACACACACACACACACACACACACACACACACACACACACACACACACACACACACACACACACACACACACACACACACACACACGCACACACTTGTTCCCTGTTCCTTGTATTGCATCATTTATTGGTGATGATTTATGATTTATTTGATTTGCTCAACAGTTATACTGCATATACAGTATACATATAGCCTACATAATATGGCAATTCTTTCCATGGAAAGATGTCAGTTAGTTGTTGTACCGGTGAGGTAAGAAACCTTATAGGGAGAGCTTATGTGAGAACCTACATTAAATACAATATGAATGTATATAATTATCTGTATTATTTTGAGACTGTTCCAATACCGATATGGCATTTTTATGGTCGATATGGCCAATTACGATTATGCTACCGATTAATCGTTCATCCCTAATTAATATTAAATAAAGACAAAAACAAACAAAAAAACTAAAAAGATATTATGGTACCGTACTTTAAGGATCAGTCTTAAAGTACCATACTGGTGCTCTGGCATCACAGTAGTAGTAGTGTACTGTACTGTATATTGTGAGTATGTCAATGGTGGGGTATTTAATTAAACTTGCAGATATAGGGAATTATGAACTTTATGGCACCTTTGTTTGTTTGTTAGTTTGTTTTGCCAAAGTTATATAAATGTGTTTCAATGCATTTATAGTGAAGACTCATAAAAAAAAAAAGATTGATTTATGAAATTCAAACGTCCATGAATTGTTAACTGCACAATGAATAATGATATTTAGCCAACATAGTTATTCGGCTAATTTCAGTAATGTTTTAATTCGTTTGGAGAAAATGTAAAAACGATGTACATGTAATGTAAATGTAAAATGATTCTTGTCATTAGGCCATCATTATTATTAGCAGTACAAGTAGCAGTAGCCATAGTAGTGTAACTGTTGGAGTTGTGGTCATTATACGGGCTAAATGGAAGTTGTAGCACACCCACACAACCTCTCATCTTTTATAAATAAAGTAATGACCCTATACTCTCTCTTTGTGTGTGTGTGTGTGTGTGTGTGTGTGTGTGTGTGTGTGTGTGTGTGTGTGTGTGTGTGTGTGTGTGTGTGTGTGTGTGTGTGTGTGTGTGTGTGTGTGTGTGTGTGTGTGTGTGTGTGTGTGTGTGTGTGTGTGTGTGTGTGTGCGCGCGCGCGCGCATGGACAGTAGGTGGCTGTGTAGACATTTTGCGTGTGTGAATGTGTGCGTGCTGATTTGATGGGAGAAGGGGTCTGTACAATATGAGTAGATGACGTGTGGGAGAGAGCAGGCTAATATTAACAGCCTCCCTGACAGTAAGTGTTGGTTTTTAGCACTGCGTTCAAGCTGCTGTGTGAGGGGGAAGTCACTAGGGGAAGTGAGAGAGAGACGCAGTCTCTTGATATACTGTCTTTTCTACTGTATTAATGACCACATTAGACACCAGGTTACCGTCTATAGCCCGTCCTCCGCCGTTAATCAATGCACACTTGTCCCTTTATGTGTACGGTGCAGTGTAGGCTGAACATACAGCGTGTTGGCAGTTGGCAGGCTCGCCTCGCCGGGTGGAGGAACCCTCTTGTAAAAGTGAAAGTTCACATGTTTAGACTCTCTTAAGAGGCCTGCAAGGTCTCCGTGGGCAGAGCGTGGAACCTCGCCGCCGCTAAGCATGCTTACTCACTGAGTGAGTCACTGTGAACAAGACAAGTATTTATAATGCACGTGGTACCTTTCCATTGAACCACACATTTACCACTCTTTAGACTTTAAGCAGTGCCGTATGACCGTGATCCTGTGGTCAGACCTACATGGTCATGAAGTGTGGGTCATGACCGAAAGAGTAAGGTCGCGAATACAAGCGGCCGAAATGAGTTTTCTTCGACGGGTGGCTAGCATCTCCCTTAAAGATATAGGGTGAGAGGTTCTCGGAGGCTGAGAGAGACTCGGATTATAGAGTCGCTGCATCTTTGCCTGGAAAGGAGCCAGCTGGGGTGGTTCGGGCATCTGGTTAGGATGCCTCTCGGGCGTCTCCCTATAGGGAGGTCCTCGAGGCACGCCCCACTGGGAGGAGACCCCGAGGCAAACCAAGGCACACTTGGAGGAAACACATCGACTCACTGGCCTTGGAACATCTCGGGATCCCCCAGGAGGAAGTCACTAATGTTGCTCTGGAGAGGGAAGTCTGGAACACTCCGGTGGAGCTGTTACCCCCGCGACGGTCATTTTAAGTTTAAGTTTGCATTGATTTATAAGTGGCTCCTTGTGGTTCTCTTGACTCTCTTTTTGGCAGCAAATTTCTATTTTAGTTTTAGTCATAGTCTTTGGAATAAAACTTCATTTAGTTTTCGTCATATTTTAGTCACCTGGAATGTTTTAGTGTTAGACTAGTCGACTAAATATCATAAGATTTTAGTCGACTAACTGCAGTTGATTTAGTTGATTAAAATGTATTTTGTCGGGCCTTGATGACGTCGTAATGACTGATTTTACATCATGCAACCAAGTGTAAAATGACTTATACTGGATCTCTCGTCCACTAATCCCTTCCTAACATTTTAGTGTAGTTTTTATTTGTTGACAAAATTGTCCATATATTTAGTCTTAGTTTTAGTCATCATAGCTTAGTTTTCATTTAGTTTCCATTTTGTTTTCATCAGTGAAAAAAGGTAGTCGAAGAACTCAACACTGCTTGGCAAGAGCAAGGAGAGTGTTTGTCTCTGTCTCACTACTGCCCCCTACTGCCCCCTACTGCTCAATGCTCCTGTGAAGATGAAAAGGCAGAGACAGACAAACCCCCAAATCTTGGACAGAACAGTCAACACATTTAACTAAGTCAACAAATCGCAGGAAGGAGCACATATGAAATGGCCTAGTTTGTTGTTAAAATGTGCTATACAGAAGAATAAAAACTATGAAAGTGATTTGCACACTCATTAAAAAGCTGCTTTGTGGTAAAGGAGTTAAAAAAAGACAAATAATTATCTATCATGCAATTAGAGCTGACATGGCAAAAAGAAAAGAAAGGGGGGGAAGAAAATAAATGTTATTGTAAAGGAAATGCACTGTGCATTTTACAATATGTTATTGTAAAGGAAATGCACTGCATTTTACAATATGTTATTGTAAAGGAAATGCACTGTGCATTTTACAATATGTTATTGTAAAGGAAATGCACTGCATTTTACAATATGTTATTGTAAAGGAAATGCACTGTGCATTTTACAATATGTTATTGTAAAGGAAATGCACTGCATTTTACAATATGTTATTGTAAAGGAAATGCACTGTGCATTTTACAATATGTTATTGTAAAGGAAATGCACTGCATTTTACAATATGTTATTGTAAAGGAAATGCACTGTGCATTTTACAATCTGAAAGATGATAGCAAGCGACCTCCAAAATTAGTCCAGACTGTGCAACCAAGTTTTAATCAGGCATTAGAGGAATCTAGAAGATCTTTAAAGATACTTTAAAGCACAGCAGTGCATGACAACAAACAGGTGGCATATTATCAGTGCTTTCATCAGTGACATCATGACAGTACACAGGATGGGAGGAAAGGAGTGAAGGGGGGAGGGGGGAGTTCATAATGCAGGTGGCAGATATAATTAGTTGGTCGTTGGGTGGATTTGCATATCTCCACAAAGGGGAAGTATAGCTCTGCGTGTGGGAATACGTGTCTGTGTCTGGGCGCGCACGTGTGTGTGTGTGTGTGTGTGTGTGTGTGTGTGTGTGTGAGTTGGTGTGTGAGTTGTTGTGTATTTGCCATAAAGGCAGGGCAGAAGAACGGGACACATGAGAGAGATGATGTTGACACTGACAGACAGTTTTTTGATAAACAAAGGACTGGTGAGGTGACACAAACATGTCACTGACAACAGACACACTACATCCCTCCACAATTCCCTCCAAATCTCTCTATACCGCAGTACCGCACCCATTATTCTCACATGGTTTCTCCTCAAACATATCTATACTGTTGCGCTCTCATATTTTGACACGGGGACTGCATGTCCCAGCAGCACTCTATCGATCAGGAAGTGACACGGTGTTGTGAGTGACATACAGAGCCAAAACAACTATAACATGACCAACGTGGTGGGCATGGCTCGCACTGCAGTTTGAGTTGTTTGCTTTTTCTAAGAATACCCCCCCGTATTCTTAGAAAAAGCAAACAACTCAAACTTTGGCCCACTCCATCTCGCACTTCTCGCAGCCACCAGTAGGAAAGAGTGAATGTCTGAAAGCATGTACGTGGGCCGAGTTTGACTCATATGGTTTTTGTGAACCGACCTCAAAGCTGTCGATTCCTAATTTATGTTGCGTGCCACAAAGCTCACGTTTACTGTATCTCCATAAAGACACAACAACACTCAGTGTTTATCGTTGACCAATGGTCAATATCGCCTACCTATACTGTATACAGGACTACGCGTACACCTTATAGTTGGCCAGATAGATGCCTTCATTATTTTCCTTCTCCTTCGGCCTGTCTCAATAGTTACTTGTAACAGTATACACCAGTATGTAAGCCTATTATGAAAACTGAAAATTCGTTACTTGTTTTTTCCCCTTCTCTTCTTTTGTACCTGCCTGTGACCTCTCTCTCTCTCTCTCTCTCTCTCTCTCTCTCTCTCTCATTTTTGTTTTCTTTCTTTCAATTTCAATTCATGCTTTCCATTATCAGCGTGAAATTCAGCATAAAATCTTTACTTCTCTAAATCTTCTCGGTTTTCTGTTTGATTGATGCTCTATTGATGCACCTTACATGTAGGTTTAGCCTCACCTGCATATATATATATAATATATATATATATAGTTGCTCTCTTTTCAGACTTTTGTTATCTTTCTTGGAATCACCGTAACATTGTTTCTAACTTCTATTCTGTCTCTCTCTCCCTTTCTCTCTCTCTCTCTGCAGATATCAGGATGTCAAAGTCAGAGGTTGAGAAGCTAGGGCCTGAGTCTCCAATGGAGAGCACAGGTATATACTGTGTGTGCGTGTGTGTGCGTGCGTGTGCATGTGTGCGTGTGTTTGTGTGTGTTGATCATTTAAAATGTAATATAAAATCTTCACTTAATCTAATTTTAGTGAAACCATGACCTGACAGCTGCGTGTTGTGTAGACTGTAGACTATATGCTGTGTGTGCATCTGTGTCGAAATATGTGTAATATCTTTGTGTGTGCTCGTGCGTGCGTGTGTGTGTGTGCTCTTGTCTTTTCAATTTCTCATGTTTTCTTCTGTGTGTACTGTGTGTGTGTGTGTGTGTGTACGCTCTTGTCTTTTCAATTTCTCATGTTTTCTTCCACGCAGATTCAGAACGGAACGGTCCGGAATCAAATCACCAGGTAGCTCTGACTCATTATGCCACGTACACTCAAATTTAACACATGCAGACATAGTTTTACTGAGGTTAAACACCTATTCAGTCAGGAAAAATATAATTATAAAGGACATTTGAATGCAGGTTATATGTATTCAACCATTATGAACAAACTATCACCAGTAATATGTACATAATCTACGTACCGGTAATCTGTAGTAGGAATACAGGTACAGATAATTACAGCAAGTGAATCAATAATGTGCAGTCCATCTATGTGAAGTGAGTACAAACACTACACTATATTGGTGGTGAGAACTATTGCTTATTTGTCCTTCTTTGTCCTGTACTCCTGTAGGCTCAGTCCATGAAAATCAACCCCTTTCCCCTCTCACCAAGTCTGAGCAGCAGCAAGGTGAGTTGTGTGACTCTGTGTGAGTGTGTGTGTGTGTGTGTGTGTGTGTGTGTGTGTGTGTGTGTGTGTGTGTGTGTGTGTGTCTGTGCGCGAATTGCGTCTGGTTCAGTCTTTATGTCTGTCTGTGTTTGTTTTTCTTGGGGTTTCACGGCACCACAAAGGCCTCATTGACAGTATGGCTGCTGTAGCATTCATCCCTTTCTATGGACCCAATGGGCTCTTTGCGGACGTTTAATGATTCATCGAACGACAAGCGAGTGTCAAGTAACGTGTGCATGCCTCCATTAGAAGCGAACTCACTGAGGGCACGGCGATTCATTGTGTCTGAGAAACCACTGGTGGAATGGAGTGTAATTTACCCAATACCATCACTCCACAATAAGTTAATCCCCCTCCTAAACCTTCCTCATTTTTGCATACCGACTTATTGGATATGCAAATCCGAGAGCGCCACCATGCAGGCCCCTAGTGTCTGCTGCATGTCCTGACATGTCCTCGTCCATGAAGAAAGGGGAACATACGTCCCTTTTGTAGAGAAAAGAAAGGCCTGGGCAGTCCCTAACTCCCGCTATGAATAATGGAAGACAAATGTCTGCACCGCAAACCAGAGAAACAAAGCATAGATTAGGTGCAGGCTTTGCTGAAGTATAGTATCTAAATTCACAACGCACTGTATTTTGATCTACAGGTTTGCCCCGGAGGAGTTTATGTGCTCGACTATATTGTCATGATACTAAATAAGCTTTTCAATTTGGTTCCAACTGGAGATATGCCACAGGGAGGTGTGGGGCCGAGGGCTATTGTCAATCGTGTTTGCTCTGGTTCTCTTTATGGAGCCAGCTACCACAGAAGAAGTGTATTTTGGTGGGGGTTTGATTCATTACAACAATACAATTTTAATTGACTATTTGTATTACATGTTGTCTCTTCATGTCTCCTGCACAGATTATTGACTTACAAAATAGTCTGTATTCTTACTATACAAATCAGCAAAGACATATCATCTCTAACGTACGTATACACCAGAGCGATGTTAGACATTTAATAATTTGGTACTTTTGCCAGGGCTACAGCTGTGTCTACCAGCGCCAGTTAAACCGCTGTTTGTTTTGTCGTTATACCAGAGTAAGATGGAGGAGTGTGGTGACATGTCACCAGTCCTCCCACCCTCTCATGGCCCGACCCCCTCACAGACCGCCCTACAGCACACGCAACTAATGCTGACCGGCTCCCAACTGGCAGGGGTAAGACACACACACACACACACACACACACACACACACACACACGCACACGCACTATTTGGAGATTTAGCATTGGGCAAGGGGCGTTCCCGTCCAAAAGTTGCTATCTTCAGACACCAGCCTTATCCCTAAAACACCTGCTCTACCCGTTACATTATGCATATAGGTGTGTGGTTTGGGCATTACATTAATAAAACCAATCACAGATGCCTTTAAGAGAAGACTCCGCAAGCCATTGTCCCCAATGCAATCTTACACGCTCTCCCTCTTTGGCCATAAATGTATATTTGATACACAGAATTATCACTCGCATTGCTGGTTATAGCAAATGTAGACCAAACAACATTGTATTTGTCTTCGATAAGCTTCATGGTAACTGCTGATAAAAAACACAATTTATTGGCACAAACAGTCACACTTTTGTGGGTGACAGTATCAATCACATTCAAGGTCACTCAATTCTGAATTTGTGTCCACAGCCACACTGCATGTGGCACCAATAACGTTAGACACTTAACACACCCGACGTTCACAGGCACGCATTGGTATAGAGGGTGGTTTTAGAATCGGCGATGCGCTTTCCCAAACGTGTGTGGGCAAGATGGCAATTTCAGGGATAATGCACCAACACGGCCACACCTCCAGGCGCAAATAACGGAGTCGGCATAATGTTTAGCGGGTGGACACCGTTTAGGGACGGTGCCAGCTGCCTTGTGCGTAATTCACGGGTAACGGGTACTGCGGTTAATGTTTAAGGCTTTATAGCCCAATATAGGGCCCATATTTTTCTGTATCTGTTGGTGGCGGTGTGTTGCTTTTCTTGCTTGCTTCTCTCATGGTGCTGCTTTTTGAACAAAATCTGTCTGGCTCTTTCTTCTCCTCTACGTTCCCGCCCTCCTGTATGTCTCTCCTCTCCGTCTGCGTCTGCTTCCAGCTGACCGCTCTGCTACCTGCTCAGCAGCAGTTGTTGCTGCAGCAGGCCCAGGCTCAGCTCCTGGCCGCGGCCATGCAGCAGTCCAACGCAGCCCACGCTGCTCACGCCGCCCACGCGGCCGCCCAAGCCAATCAGCAAGCTCAGGCAGCCGCGGCAGCGGCCAATCAGCAGGCCCAGCAGCAGCAGCAGCAACAGCAACAACAGCAGCAGCAACAACAGGCGGGACAAAGTGGCCAGCAGGCCCAGCAAACTCAGTCCCAGGGACAGGGTCAGGGACAGTCCCAGGGACAGGGACAGAGCACACAGGAACAGACAGGCCAAAGCGTCCCTGTCCCGCACCCTCCTCCGCCCCAGCTCACCCTCACCCAGCCAATCCAGCTCACCGCCCAGGTAAAGACCGACCAATCACAGTCCTCCTCCTCCCCCCAGGCCCGGGCGAGCGGGCAGGGGGGCTTGATTGAGAACGTATTGCATTCAGCTGTGGGCTCATTTCCCCCTCTTTGCATGCTGGGTATACTGTCGTTTTCAAACCAGCGCTTCTCTTTTTCTGTCTGCGTGTTTACTGTTGCTGTGCTGCTGTTTCATCAGCTCATACACCTGACCTGATTAATCCCATTGCATGCTCTTTCTTAACCAGGGATCCTTTTTGAGGGGCGCTAGCCCCTCCTATATCCAGCTTTTGGTGTCTGTCCACAAACTTTGTCCTACACAAACATTAAATTCCCATTGACAATGAATGGAGAATTTTATATAGTTTTTGAGCAAATAGATAGTGTCTATTTTACGTCATGATGATGTACGATGATAAGAGTTCGCCCCTCACTTCACACAGGTGTTTGTAATTCAAGGAGCCCCAGTTTTGATATACATTGGCCACAGACCTCCATTTGGTACGCTGTTTTCTCCGGGACCCCGATCTACACTACAAAATACTTTCTTAATTTTACTCTGAGAGTGTCCAAATTGAACCAAATGGATTTGGTTCCATACACTCTCTGAGTTACAGACGTTTAAGGGTCCATTTGGTTCCTGACAGCAATCACTTAGCTGAGGTTTAGCTGTTCCGTTCAGGACAAGCAGAGTCAGGGTGCTGGCTCACTGGAGGCTCTGCTACACTTAAAAAAAGGAGAATTCCGGACAAGCCGCTTTCTTACCTTAATCTGGCGTTATTAACTTATTATATCCAACAACGAGCGGTACGGGTGACATTTTTCAGAACTGGGTCACCGAGAGACCCACACAGTACCATCAGCATCCCTCCTCCCATCTAATCTAACAGAACAGTATATTAAACCTATTATTACATAAAAGGATTACGTCATATTCATTATGTTCACTGTGGAGTTGAATTTCCTTAAACCCATTTAGACCTGAGATCAGATTCTACAAATGTCGTTCTCAAATATTTTCATATGTCAAGGAACCCCAAAAATGTCCCCTATCTGAAAATATGTTGTTCCAGGGAAAGATTTGAGTTAAAAACATTTGCTCTGAATACATTCATGGACACATTTAAATTATCAGATCCATGGAGATTCTTAAATCCAGCTCAACGTAAATATTCGTTTTTCTTCTGTACATCACACTTTCACAAGATTAGATTACTTCCTGATAGATTCAAAACTTCTTCCCTCAATAAGACACTGTGAGTATGAAGCAATTGTAATATCCGATCATAGTCCCCTAGTCCTCAAATGAGCATTTCAGAACAGACATATGGCCAGGACTTGGAGATTCGATAACACTCTAATAACTAGGCAAGCGTGTGTGGATGATATTAAATCCCGAATACAGTTCTATCACTCTACAAATGACACACCCGATGTATCAAGAAGTACACTATGGGAAGCACTTAAAGCGTATATACGGGGGCAGATTATTTCGCGACAGGCTTTAATCTCCCGTCTACGTAATGTACAAGGCAAAGCTCTGACTGATCGATTACTTGAAGTAGACCTACAGTATGCAGAATCTCCTTCTCCTGAATTATACAGAGAAAGGGTTTCGACTCAAGCCGAATTCAAACTCCTATCCACAAATGAGACAACTAATTTGATGACTCGGTCACGCCATAGGTTTTATGAACACGGGGATAAGGCGGGCAAAATACTTGCACTTCAAATTAGCTGCTTTTTCAGAAAATTTAAACATACCTTCCATTAGTCAAGAACATAAGGTTCAACTTGAAAGAGCTATTACCTTAGATGAAATACATCAGGCAATCTCACAAATGCAGTGCTCAAAAGCCCCAGGACCCGATGGCTATACCTCTGAATTTTACAAGTCATTTACTGAACTCATATCTCCCCTTTTACTTAAAGTGTTTAATGAATCTCTCAACGCCGGCCACCTCCCACCAACTTTCTACCAAGCTAGCATCTCTGTTCTACTTAAAAAGGATAAAGACCCACTTAATCCAGGTTCATACAGGCCTCTGAGTCTTTTGAATGTTGATGCTAAAATTTTAGCAAAGATTGTGGCTACACGTTTGGAAAAAGTGCTCCCAACTGTGATACATACTGATCAAACGGGATTTATAAAAGATAGACATCTATTTTTTAATCTTAGACGCCTATTCGACATTATATATTCTCCCAGTAGTACCCCCCAAGATACGGAAATACTGTTATCTCTTGACGCGGAGAAGGCCTTTGATAGGGTCGAGTGGGACTTCCTCCTCTCGACCCTGTCAAAATTTGGGTTTGGTCCAACCTTCACTTCATGGGTTAAACTACTTTATGCTTCTCCATTAGCTTCTGTACATACAAACGGATACAGGTCTGAAAACTTCCCTTTGAATCGCTCGACCAGACAAGGCTGCCCTCTCTCATCACTGCTCTTTGCCTTATCTATTGAGCCGCTTGCAATTGCGTTGCGTGCTTCAGACACCTACACTGGTATCTTCAGAGGAGATAGAGAGCATAAAGTTTCACTTTACGCTGACGATTTATTATTATACATATCCAAACCTTCCACATCTATTCCTAGTATCATGTCCACCTTAGAAAGTTTTGGCAGGGTTTCGGGGTATAAAGTCAATGTTTCCAAAAGCGTTTTATTTCCTATCAATACACAAGGCAATCAAACTTTTGGCTCTCACCTATTTAATGTTATAACCAGCTTTCGATATTTAGGAATCATAGTAACCTGCAAAGCACTTAATGACTTGTTCAAGCAAAACCATACAAAACTTTTTGAACGTACTGAACAAGACTTAACGAAATGGTCGAACCTTCCTATCTCACTTGCCGGCCAAATTAATATAATTAAAATGAATGTCCTCCCTAAATATCTGTTTCTATTCCAATGTATTCCAATTTTTGTTAACAACACTTTTTTTAAGAATCTGGATAAAATTATCTCCAAGTTCATTTGGGATAAGAAACCCCCCCGAATTAGGAAGGATTTTTTGCAGAGGCCTAAATCAGATGGCGGAATGGGATTACCTAAGGAAATAGAGCATGCACCTCCACTCTAGCCCAGGTGCTAGTCAAAAGGCAGTACAAGAGAAAGAAATTCATTCATTCCTGAAGAAGATCCTAAGGGATCGAAACGTTGAATCAAATAAACCAGTGGAGCTGAGTTTTGCAGACTCTATTTTTTCTCTTGGAATGGGATTACCTAACTTCAAACTCTATTACTGGGCGTGTAATTTACGTGCGCTCTCATTTTGGCTCCAAGATCAATTGCCTACATGGGCATTTATTGAAGGTCAATGTTGTCCCCCAACATCGTTGTCAGCTTTAATCTTTCCCCAGTGGCCTCAAGATATACTAAGTTGCCAAAGAATTCCATAGTCTGGCATTCTCTCAAAGTTTGGCTCTCAATACGAAGGCATTTCGGTTGGCACCCGGGTTCTGTGCGCGCACCTCTGGTCGCTAACCATGCTTTTTTACCATCCCTTTCTGACTCATTGTTTAAAGTGTGGCATAGAAATGGTATTCACTCCTTCAAAGATCTTTATATTGATGGGTTATTTCCGACCTTTGAACAAATACGACGCAAATTCAATTTACCCCAATCACATTTCTTTAGATTTCTACAGATACGATTTTTTTTTTTAACACAACACACTGCTTCATTTCCAAACATACCTCCCAACTCATCAATGGAATCTATATTTCTACCTGACCCATTGCTGAAAGGAGGTGTTTCTATTATTTATAATTCTCTCTCATGTTTAGATAATAATGCCTCCTTGGAGTATTTAAAAACTGCTTGGGAAAACGACTTAGGAATATCTATCACTGACGAGCAATGGTCTACATCTCAAAAGTTTGTGCACTCTTCTTCAGTATGTGCCAGGCACGGTCTTATACAGTTTAAAATATTACACAGGTTACATTTGTCAAAGGAAAACCTCAACAGAATGTTTCCAAATGTGAATCCAGCCTGCGACAGATGTGGCCAGTCGCCGGTCACTCTAGCTCATATGTTCTGGCACTGCACTAAACTAACATCATATTGGCAAAGTATATTTAAATCACTGTCAGACATTGTTGGAAGACCTTTTGACCCGGATCCACTGACAGCAGTTCTGGGGGTCAGGGGGCCCGGGGTCAAACTGTCTACTTTCCAATATAACATGGTAAAATATGTGACTCTACTGGCTCGCAGACTGATACTGTTGAATTGGAAACAAGCACAGGTTCCCAACTTCCCACTCACACTACACTTATGAAAGATGTTATGCACTACTTGCAATTGGAAAAGATAAAGTTTGAATTGAGAGGGAGTGAAGATAGATTTTACCAGACATGGCAACCCTTCATTGACCATTTCAATAGGTGCACGCTAACCCCTCCTACACAATTTATAACACATTAGAAAATTGGAAAGAAAAGAAAAAAAAAGGAACTGAGTATTTTTTCTTTATTTTATTTTTTCTCATTTAAAAATAAATGTCTGTAATTCAGTTAATTTACAACAACGTGTTGGGAAAGTTTGAGAGCAAGAGTGTATGTCCTGTTGTCTTTGTTTTGTTTGTCTGTTCACATTTGTCATTGTTTAACTGTTTTTAGTTTTTTCGTGTTTATCACATTTCTTTAAACTGCTATTTCGGGCCAATATGGCTGCCATGAAACGGGTCATTGGATGGTTACTGTTAGACCTTCCAAACGGTGTCTGAGCTCCCCTGACCCTGTGCTGTTCCATCTGCTCTCCTCCACCCATCAGGACATCCAGCAGCTTCTGCAGCTCCAACAGTTGGTGCTGGTGCCTGGACACCACCTCCAGAACCCTGCCCAGTTCCTCCTGCCCCAGGCACAGCAGGGCCAACAAGGTACTGCACCATCCATCCATCCATCCATCCATCCATCCATCCATCCCCCTGTCTGTCACACTAGTGTCCACCTACAACTGTACAAGTCACTGTGTTAACCTAGCCTGGGCACCATTCCATTTCGGGTTCATGAACCGGTCGGGAGCGGATGATATCGCTATACGTCATGTTGTAGTATTGTTTTGTATAGTCAGCAATCTTCCGGAACTTCCTTTTCCCTCAAACCGATTTTTCCTCAATAAAAGCTACAGGCTATACGAGAGCTTTTATTGTTATTCTTCCGGTTTGAGGGGAAAAGGAAGTTCTGTTTGATTGTTCCTGCCTGATGACTACAAAACAATACAAAACAACATGACGTAGCGATATCATCCGCTCCCGGCCGGATCATATGGCACTTTTGGAACAGAGACCAGGCTTTCCTCTGAGGTGGAAATAGTTCTCAAACTATTTCGTGCCAAGGAAGGACCCCCAAACACTTTCAAGATAAATAAAAAAAAGTTCAACAATAGCAGATGTACAAGCTCGCAGCTGTGAGCTTGTACATCTGCTATCTTTGAATAGCCATCACAGCAAACTTGTAGGAGAAGGAGGGAGAGCTGCACACTGGCACTTGCAGGTTCAAGAGCTTTTTATTTAATGTCATTTAAAGTACAACATGTTTCGGTCTTTCGACCTTCCCCTGGTCCTGAGGAAGGTCCAAAGACCGAAGCGTGAGTAAGTCGAGTGTGCAGAAGTCTTTTCTTGAATAGCCATCACAAAAATAAAAAATGACACAGATGTTTTCCCGGTTAAGATAACGAGCGTGTGCATATTGGTTCCATTTGTACACTCACTGCAGATTTTATTTTTAGTAGGCCTTATTATACACACAATAAAACTACAAGGTAATAAAACTCATAATACTGGATAACAGGCAGAAGGCGTACATTGCGATTGCATGCATCAATTTAATTGCATCAAAGATTCACGATGTTGTTGTTTGTTCCCATCCTCCCAGGACTCCTTTCGACACCAAATCTTATTTCGCTACCTCAGCCAAACCAAGGGGGCCTGCTGTCCGCTCCGACCAGACTGGGACTCCAAGCACAGGTATACACATGTCCAGGAAACTCCCAGGCTTCAGTGCCAGAGAGGGCCTCAACAACGACTATTTGAGCCCTAAAGTAATCCATGATTCTCTCTCTCTCTCTCTCTCTCTCCATAGAGAGATAAAGGTGTAGAGGTGAGCAGTGGTGGGGGTGTGACCCCTTTGACCTCTGTGACCTCTCACCCCGAGGAGCCCAGTGACCTCGAGGAGTTGGAGCAGTTCGCTCGCACCTTCAAACAGAGACGCATCAAACTAGGCTTCACACAGGTGTGTGTGTGTGTGTGTGTGTGTGTGTGTGTGTGTGTGTGTGTGTGTGTGTGTGTGTGTGCGTGCGTGCGTGCGCGTGTGGGTGTTTGTGTCTGTGTTACTGAAAAGGGTAATATGAAAGGATGCATGTTTATTAAATGTCTCATGTTGAGCAGCATCATTTTAATCTGTCTTTGTTGTTTTATTGTACCAGTTAGTCCCATCAGGTAAAGCGAGCAAATTTAAGGGGGGGAAGGTTCAGGATCTTTTTATTTCACTCATAGTTTTAGTTTGAGGTAACTATAATAGATTTTAGTTCAACTTGTATATCGAGCAATGTACAATTGTAGAGAAATGTGCAGTGCAATTTTCATGTGACAATAAACGTGCGTTTGTGCATGTCCTCAGGGTGACGTTGGCCTGGCCATGGGCAAGCTGTACGGGAACGACTTCAGCCAAACCACCATATCTCGCTTTGAGGCCCTCAACCTGAGCTTCAAGAACATGTGCAAACTGAAACCACTGCTGGAGAAATGGCTCAATGACGCAGGTGAGAAGAGGGGGGGAGACAGACAAATATTTATATATATATATATAGAAACTATAGTAAAACTATAGTCAAATCTGGTTTGACCAGATGAAGAGCCTTGGCTCGAAACGTCGTCAATACATTTATCTTTTGGAGCATATGAGTGTGCGGGTTCCCTTCTCTTTTCCTATATATATATATATATACAAATATCTGTCTGTCTCTCCCCCTCTTCTCACCTGCGTCATTGAACCATATATTCTTTCTTTAAAGGATTTATAATGCTACAGTAAGTATATGGTATATAGCAACAACTTAAGTGACACAGATTCTGTCCCGTATTGAAAGTATAAGGTAATGGTATACTGTAGGTTCAGGTAGCAGATTCGAATGAAAATCAACCGATAATCACCTGTATGTTACTTATCACTGGAATGTAACTCGAGCCAGCTGGCTGAGCCTACTGGTGATTATCAGTTGTTATTACATGGCTTGGTTGAATGCTTGATTCTGATTGGTCAATCACTGAATTCAGCGGTGTGTTATTTCTTGCTCCGCTCTATAACAGACCACTGCCTAATCAAACCCTCTGATCACCAGCTGCGCCCCACTTAATTTACTGCTGTTTCCAACATGACAGCCATGTACACACACACACACTGTGACACACAATGTAATTTACAGCAAAACATTGCTCTCAAAAATGTTTTTGAAAACATTTGAGCTAGAAATAGACTAGCAGTACCCGAAAATTGATTCTATATTTGATCAACTCACTTCCTTGTTTTTCGACAGTGCTCCAGCCCTGCAGCTGAGCAGACGCAGCCAGCGCGAATACTTTTTTTGTTGTGTTTTGGTAGCCAAGCCATGTAATAAGCGGGATAATATCTGGCTAGGTGGTCATTGTCGGGATATAATTCACCTTCAGGGTGATTAAACTCCCTGACTTGTCTCCCGACAATGACCACCTAGCCAGATATGATCCCTTACATAATGTTCTAAAGCGGGTGGTTCAGGTCTAAAATGGCTTAAGCGGTGTGCGTATGTGTGTAGGGGGGGGTTAATGTATGTTGGCCATGAAGTGGACGGAAACATGGATGCATTGCATGTGATGTGTCCTCCACCAGAGACCATGTCCATAGACTGCACTCTGCCCAGCCCCAGCTCTCTGTCCTCCTCATCCATGGGCTTCGAGGGTCTGCCTGGCCGCCGCAGGAAGAAGAGAACCAGCATTGAGACCAACGTGCGCGTGGCCCTTGAGCGCGCCTTCATGGCGGTAATTAAAACCTAAATCCAATTCAATTAACCTGCACATGAACGCCACTGCCAGTGTCGAGAGCGGTTAAAAACACAACTTTTGCCCCGGGGAATTCTTCAAAAATAAAGGCGCTATAGAGTGCCAGCAGATATGGCAGATTTTACTCTGCCCCGCCGTCCGCCCACAATCAAGAGACGTGCAGTTTACTGAAGTTGATGTGGGTGGGGTTTGAACCCTCAGGTGCATTTGTTTAATGTTGTACTTTTTCTAATGTAAATATGTGTTTTTAATACAGTTAAGTACACCCTTTCCCCCCCCCCACTGTTTCTTTATACTTTGCATCGGTGTCATGCTTCTGCAAAAAACCTAAACTCAAGGGTCTGTCTTACCCTCCCTGCAGTTGTACTATGACAAAAAATGTTCCGTTGATTACCTTTTTTCACTGACAAAAACTAAATGGAACTATGAAGACTAAAATGAATGACTAAATGACTAAATATAATAATATATTGACAATTTCGTCAAATAAAAAACTATACTAAAATGTTAGGAAGGGACTAGTGGACAAGACATCCAGTATAGAGGGTATGCGCATGCTTAAAGTGAATGGCACATCGAGTGGCAAATCGAGTGTCAAAGCAACATGCAAAGTGAGTTTAACATTGTTTAACGTTGTTTAATGCAATCAAATTCTGATTGGATGTATGGGCTGTCACGGCCAGGAAGTAGTTTTTTTCCACTCAGTAGGCATTCCTGCATAACTTCCGGGTTTGATGATGATGTCACGCACATACCCGCTATAAGTAATTTTACATTTGGTTGCATGCTGAAAATAGCTGATCTACATGCTCACAACGTGTCGCAGTGCGACACGTTGTGAGCATGAGCGGCTATTTTCAGCAAACGCGTGCTCGTTTCGTGCACACGCCCGCGACTCACCAGACCTGGCTTCTGTTTAGCTTTTTGCGTTGTCGCGCCCCTCTTTATAGAAGACCTCTAGCAGACCTCTCGTTGATCCAGGCAACAACAACGCGTGCGTTCCTCTCGCTTCCCGCATGAAAGGCCCTTGAAAGCAAAATCTAATTTTGCTGCCCAAAAACACCACTGCCTCCCTGACAGAACCAGAAGCCTACCTCAGAGGAGATCCTGATGATCTCCGAGCAGCTCACCATGGAGAAGGAGGTGATCCGTGTCTGGTTCTGCAACCGCCGGCAGAAGGAGAAGCGCATCAACCCGTCCAGCGCCACGCCTCCCCTGCCCTGCAGCCAGCCCCCCACCTCGGCCCCGCCCACGCACAAGACCCCCTGCTACAGCCCTCACATGGTAGGCGGTCCCGCTCACTCTCTTTTTTTATACAAATGAAACCAAATGGACCTGGTGTGGGTCCATTTGGTTTCTATTGGGTCTATACAGTCAAATTCAAATGGAAACAAACGGCAGACGGCACTGTTTTTTTCCTTCTTTTTTTTTTGATGACTTCCAATAGTTCTCTTCCTTTCCGTCTCTCCAATTCTATTCCTCGCCCTTTTTCTTCTTCTCTGTACTCTGCTTTCTCCCAGGCACGCACGCACGCACGCACGCATCATGTTCACTCTCTCTCTCACTCACTCACTCACTAAATGGTAAATGTTGCCTCTTTTATCCGAAGTGCTTTACATAGATTGTAGTGCATTACATTCACCCATTCACACACACACATTCATACACCGACGGTGGAGGAAACCATGCAAGGCACCAACCAGCACATCACGAGCAATTAGTGGTTGAGACTCTTGTTCCAGGGCCGGCCCTAGCCACTATAGGGCGCCAGCCAGGTCGCTAGGGGCGCTGTGTAGCCCTCAAAATAATACAATAAAATTAAAATAAATGAAATATGCATATGCGGGGGCGACTTCTACTAATCTCGCATTGGGCGCTGAGAGGACATGCTCAAGGACACTTTGACGCTAACTCTTCACTCACTCACTCTCTCTTTCTGTCCGACAGATGTCCAGTCAGCTGTCCCAGGCGGTGAGCAGTCTCTGCAACAGCACAACAGTGACCACCATGTCCTCCATTGGCCCCCTGGCCTCCAGCATCGTCTCTTCCCACCCCTCCCTCACTTCCGTCCACTCCTCCCACAGCTCCGCCCATCCCTCACTCAGCTCCACCCATCCCTCACTCAGCTCCGCCCACCCCTCTCTCAGCTCCACCCATCCCTCCCACAGCTCCGCCCATCCCTCTCTCGGCTCCGCCCACCCCTCTCTCGGCTCCGCCCACCCCTCTCTCGGCTCCGCCCCCTCTCCGGTGACACCTCCTCCGCGCAGCACAGCCAGCCCAGCCACTCCCATCCACAGCACACTTAACCTCAACACAGGGTAAGACTGGAGATGGCATATATATACATATATATATATATATATACAGCACACATTTTAACAATGTATTTATGTCCACACAGAGGTAACACAGGGTAAGACTGGAGATGGCATATACAGCACACATTTTAACAATGTATTTATGTCCACACAGAGGAAATTGCATAGAAGGACATAAATAGTTCAGGTGCAGCAAAGTTACATCAACAAAATCAAGGCATATGTCCTCAGTCACGGTACAACAAGCATGTCATGGCACCCACACGCACGCACGCACGCACGCACGCACGCACGCACGCACGCACGCACGCACGCACGCACGCACACACTGATTTCCCAACGTATTTTTGTGTTGGGTGTGAGTAACCATTTGTGTGTTTGGCTCTTGTGTTCACAGCTTATGGCGCATGGGTAAAAAGAATGGCGACGTATCTAACTACATCACCGATTTTGCTGCAAACCTGAGGTGAATACGAACAAAACAAAACATGCACGAGACACACAAATACACACATTAAAACAACAAACCATGTCACTCTTGCATATAGCTTTCCACTTTGCTTTCACTTTGAACCTGGTGTGCCTATTTTTGGCATGCCGTTATAGGCGCAAGATTTCAAAAAGTCTCCCAAACAATTCCATATTTTCTTCATGGTGTGCACTTGCATGATCGGCTATTCATCATACGATGAAGTAATGCACAAGGGCTTCAGTGGTTAACAAAGGAAGACACTCTGTTATTGAGCCTAATTTGCTTACAGTATATGCGTAAATGGATAGAAGTATTTCAGTTTCACATGTTTTTCTGAGATTCTTCCTCCTTGCTATGTGTGCGCGTTGCATTGCAGATGATTCCTAGCACGGTGGCAGCTTTCTTACGTTGTTTATGTGAGCACTATGCTTCTTCTTGCCGCTAAACTTGCTTCCTTTCTACCTTCTCTCCTCTACCTGTGTGCGTGTGCGTGTGTATGTGTGTGTGTGTGTGTGTGTGTGTGTGTGTGTGTGCGCGCGTGTGCACGTGTGCACGTGCGTGCGTGTACACGCATCTGTGACCATATGTTTGCATATGGACACATGCGTGCATTGTGTGTATGTGTGTGTGTGTGTGTGTGTGTGTGTGTGTGTGCGTGTGTGTGTGTGTGTGTGTGTGTGTGTGTGTGTGTGTGTGTGTGTGTGTGTGTGCGTGTGTGTGCGTGACACAACAGGAACACTGTGATGGGAGTTAACACAGGGATGAACCAAGCCCTCCTCGGTAATAATCCCCTGGCGTCTATCCAAGGTGTGTGTGTTAGGCACACACACCCATATATTACAGGCCCATATATTACATACTGTAGTTCACAATTCACGGGTCCATTTGGATCCATTTGTACACTCTCAGAGTTTAAAAGAAAAGCACGGAGGAGTTTACAGTGTAGACTCAAGGCACGACGAAGATGCTCCACTCACCAGCTTGCATGGTCAAGAGACAGAATGCAAGTGGAGACAAGAATGGCGTCGATATAGAGATAGATATAGAGATAAGATATATAGATAGAGACAGGACTGATGGAGATGAAACATGAGATAGACTGAGATGAGAGTAAAGTATGGGACGTTGAATTTAATTGAACAAGACACATCGTCACCATATTCCAAACATATGAGTTGTACAAGACACAACTCTAGAACTGAAGTAATCTGAGCGATGCTGCATGAAACCGGAGAACGGGTTCCGCTGCAGCACGTTGTGAGCTTATAGATCTCCTATTTTCGATAAGTATAAATCTGGCTCTAGGGAGGTCAGTATGTTCTGTAGCAGCCTTGTTGACTGTGGTACACACAAGAACAGACGAAATGATACATAGCATATGTCATACTTTCCTATCCCATTGTGCTCATTACATCCACCATCACCCCCCCATGTATTCATGTGTGTGTGTGTGTGTGTGTGTGTGTGCGCGCGTGTGCGTGCAGTCTTCACATGCTGTGCTGTCCCCGTCACTCACATTATCATACACCTGCATCTATGTCTCCATCTCCAGTCAATCAGCCAAACGTGACGGCGTTTAACCGCTCTCTTCTTTCCTCTCTTTCAACCTTCCACGTTCTCTCTCTTCCCCACGCCTCTCTCTCTCTCTCTCTCTCTCTCTCTCTCTCTCCCTCTCTCTCTCTCCCCTTGGCCCTCTCAGCAGCCCTAGCAGCCAGTGGTGGCCAGTTGCCTCTTTCCAGTCTTGAGGGCGGCAGTAAGGTGCTGCTGGGGGGCTCCGGGGCCCAGGGCGGTGGCCTCCCCTCCTCTCTGTTCCTCAACCACCCCGCCCTGCTCCACATGGCGCAGCAGGGCCACGGTCCCGGCGCCACGCTGGCGGGCAGCGTGCAGGCCGCCATGGCCAAACAAGCGTCCCATCATCAGCCTTCCCCCTTCCCCTCGGCCAGCAGCGTGAGCCCCACCCCCTGCTCCCCCTCCCCCTGCTCTAGCCCCGCCCCCTCCTCCTGCTCCTCCAGCGAGATGGCGCACAGCCCCACCTCTCTGGGCGGCTCCAAGATCGAGTGACGACGACGCCCGACGGGCCAATCAAAGAGAGGAGGGAAGGAAGGAAGGACGGACGGACGGACGGAGAAAGAAGTAACAAAAAAAAACACACACACAAAAAAACGAGAACCTCGCCTTTCACAACCAAAGCTATCTCTTTCCCTCTCTCGCACTCTTCTTCCTGGTGTGTGGTTTTCGTTTCGTTTATTTGATTTTTTTTGTATTTGCGGCGGTTCTCTCTTTCTCAGACTCTTTCTCCCTTTCTCTCTCTCTCTCCTGGTCTTTCGATGCCAAACAATTACACAGAATGAAAGAGAGGAGGGGGACGGAGAGGGAGGGGGGACTGAAGGAGTGGAGGGAGAAGGCGGGAAGGAGGGAGAGGTCGAAACCAAAAATATCCATGTATCCAAGAAGACGGAAAGGAGGCAACGTTGGACCCCTTTTTGCCAATACTGAGCGACTCTGACATGCTGCCTCTCCCTTGCCCCCCCCCCCCCCTCCCCCACTCTCCAACGGGAGGGGGGAGGGGATCCATGACACGTGAAGCGACAAAAAACGAGGGCGGAGACGCGCGTCGTCGATTCACGTATACGAGAAAACCAAAAATGACAAAAGAGAACTCTTGAACGTGTGTGAAGGGGATGGCGGCGAGGACACAAGACCAAAAACGACACAAACAAAACAGAGCATGTGGAGGACTGTGTTTGAACTCTTTCTCCTAACGTTTTTTCTTCTAGTTTTTCAAAAAGCTGCGGGTCAGAGGGAGTAAAAGGAGTTGAAAGAGGAGGAGGAGGAAGATTTTAAACCAAAAATTTTACCTGAGGAGGAGGAGGAGGTGGAGGAACACACAATGACAGGAAAAGAGAGAAGAAGAAAAAAAAATGACAACCATACCAAAATCCAAAATACCAAAAACCAAAAATACGGAGAGAAAAGCTTTATTCAACGGACGTGTAAATACTGACACTATCCAGGACCAGGAAACTCTTGCATACGTACTGCTATGACTGCTACTCACCTACACACACCCTCACACGCACTCATCCATACATACTCACCTACACACACACCCTCACAGTTCACACACCGCCACCAGACATCAACAGCCCATTCATTCCCGTTACCGAGCTCGCCATCGACTCATCATGTCTGTCCCAGTCCATGCCTGTCTGTCACTGTAAACCCCATTGTCCCCGTGCTAGCTGCCAATGAATGAGCCCCGGCTCGTGCTCTTGTACAAGTGGGCCGTCTAGTCGTGTCTGGCACCGGTACTGTCTCCCCCGTCAGTCCATGCATCTCTTTACCTATACCTCTGGTTCTGAGAGCGTATACTGTAGCTTTCGCTGTCTCTTTTCTCCTTCTGTGCCATTTCACTGTTTCCTCCAGAAGAGATGCACAGTGCATTCATTTCCCTATCCGGGCTGTACACCTTGAAATAAGGTTCAAAAGAACCTGCTTTCTGGTTTATTTATTGGTTCCACTTATCCAACCAAATTCCACTTTACAGCTGTTTCATTGTCATATTGTCATGATTGTCATCATCATTGTCTGTATTTATACAGTCATCTTTCATATCAATCTGTCGTGTTGTTTATGTAATAGTCTTAAGAGAGAAAAACAGAGAGATGGTGCTAACCGCCATGAACCTAGTGGCATCGCAAAAATTCAAAATATAACTTTTGTTTTGTTGCTGAAAATACCAAAAAGCTAATTGTCATGTGACAACGTATTGTATATAGGGCTCAAATGATCATTGTGACTTCATCAACAAATGGCTCCATGGTTAAATGAATGTGCCCTGAAATCCAACCTAAAATGCCCCCCCACCCCTCCGACACACACACACACACACACACACACACACACACACACACACACACACACACACACACACACACACACACACACACACACACACACACTTAAATATCTGTTTGGAGTGGCAACCTTTTTAAAAGTATGAAATGGGGCTGTGATTGGAAAGTAATAACACTGGAGGCCGAGGGGCTAAATAAGTCAATAAAGCTGAGTTTAGTCACAGATGCCGCTCGTTCCCAGCCTAGTCATTCGGCATAGAGTACGGCCGCCGTCACCTGTCTTTCTAGACGTGTCTGTTTACTGATGTATGTGTGCTCATCATCACTCTCATCTGCCACATTACACCGTCATTTTCCACCCCAGTCCTGCCATTAAATTCTCGTTGGAAACCAAAGCATTCGTAAACAAATGGCCGGCGCTCCTCACAAGGAAAGGGTCGTCGGCCGTGATATGAGAAAACTCAAAGAGATGTTGCGGGGGATGGGGGTGGTGGTGCCGCCCGCAAACTGAGACGGACTTCACCGTTAAAGCCCCCGCGGGTTTGATTTCCCCTCCATTCGCCCCCTTTCTTGACGCCCATATGGGGGAAGCTTTATTTAAAGGAACTGATCCTTTACTCTCAGCCCCCAGAAAGGGGCCTGGTACGCCCCTTGTGTATGGGCGTGTGCTGGGGAGGGCAACGGAGGGGCACCCTATAAACACAACTATAACTGAGGGCAGTGGGGTGGGGTGGCGGGCAGGCGGGCAAGTTGTCACACACACTTTTTTGTAAGAGGATACCAAAAATAAACTCTAAAACCGAAACCAAAAAGACATCCACACGCAAACAACCCTACCAAGGAAATGACAGAATCAAACCAAAAAGAAACCCAACCAAAAATATGGCTGGAGGGGGAGGAGGTGGAGGGGAGGAGGAGGAGGAGGAGGAGGTGGACAAAATGGAGGGCTCTAACGCATCTCTCATCCGTCTGTCCTGTCGTCTGTCCCGTTAGTTGTTAGCGTAGGGCTACGGCAGCAGTCGCCCCCGCTCTGAAACTGTGTAGCGTAGTAGACCAATGGTTCGGACGGACGGACGGACGAGCGGATAGACGGACAGACGGTCCCTCCCCTTCACTGTTCTCATTTCTCTCCGGTTCTCTGGTCCTGGATGGAGCTAAACGCTAATGACCTCACTGAACTGAATCTTCTAAAATCTGTTTTTATTTTTCTGTTGGTCGGGGTTTTTGATTGTTTTATCTCTGCTGTGTCTCTTGATGCCGTTTTATGTACTGTACTTTAGTGCTTATTATACTCATTTGGAATAACGTACTCGCTTCTACTTAAAAACGACAAGAGCTCCTTATTTTTTTTCGTAGTTTGTGCTAGAGATTTTTATCAGGTGGTTGGAAAAATACTGTGAAAATTTAGCTTCCAGATTTTTATTAGATAAAGAAACAGACTGTCGTGGCAGGTTAAAAAAAAAAGACACACAAAAAGCCAAAAACAGGAGTTGAAAAGCTTAACCTTAACCAAACCAAACCAAATATCAAACCAAGCCAAAAAATGTTGGAAAGGAACATAACAGTTGATCTGAGTGTCCTTGCTGCACCTTGCATGAGGGAGCAGGCTCTCAGAATAAGAAACGTGTCCATTTGTCTGAGGCGTACGGTATAACATGTGTTTCTCCTATGTAGGCTTTTGTTCAGACTCCAGGCTAATCTGATGTGTGTCAGTGAAATACGACCATAATACTGACTGACTCTTACTGTACCTACACTGCTATTTGGATGTGATCAAATGTATTCATACATCGTCGCCCCAAATCTTCAACCTGTAGATTGGCTAATTTCGGCGAGCAACACCGTCTTATAGCGACTTAAGTGTCAGAGTGAGACACATTTTTAATATGGTTGAGCAAAAATCTGTATCAATTTTTTGCTGTAGAGATACTAGAGACTATAAAAACCAATCGGATTCCAATCTGAATATCATCAAAATGTGATTTGTTCTGCCAGTCGGCACATAGCCTAAGTGAGTTTAGTGGGGAGTCTTGCCATGGTGATATCCACAGCAAACCTTGACCCCACCACCAGTGATGGCTAAGCCACATTCACTTCTACACAATTATACATGTCGTTGTATCAACCTCAGTCATCTTGACAACTTGTGAGTTGGACTAAATCGTATCCAAAGAGTATTTGGTTTGATCCACAACCGGAGAATTCAGTCGACACACAAGAATCGTCCATGAACTAAACTTAGGTGTGGAGTTCAAAACCTTAAAGGTGAAACCTTTTTGTCCACATCGACTCGTAGACGGAATGTATCTGTTAGTGCTTCTATAGATTTTGTAGGAAAAAAAAGATCTATGTTCTACTGCTTACTTATCGCTAATGTATTGAAAGAAAAAAAAACTACAAAAAAGACTTTGAGAAAAAAAAACTTAAAAACGTTGATGATAATGACTTGATTTTAGACCAAAAATTTTCACTATCTCTCTTTGAACTTTTTATTTTTTTCTTGTCAAGATGATTTAGACTTTGATTGTACTATTTATTCAGGGTAGAGTCGATTGATTTATTTTTTATTATCTTTTCTTCTTGCTATTTATTTAATTTATTTCTGGGAGTGGTATTTTTCTTTTACCAGGGAATATATTTTCATTCGATTTTTGTGAAGGAATCCCCACCCTGGACAGTCCTTGCTAAAGTCATTTCTCACTCTTTCCAACCAAATAATATCAAGAAATACAACCATTGGTCCTGTTTGGCCTTAAGAAAAATGTAGTCAGTGGGATATTCTGTAGTTGAGACCGCTCTCCTCAATGAATATTAAATTGTGGCAGAATGTGCGTAGTCATGTGTGCCGTTTAATTATTTGTAATATATCCCAATGACACACCTGAGAAAACAATACGTGATATTCAGTCATTAGAGATGTACACAGTATGTATGGAGAGTTTTTAGTGTTTTTTGGAGGTGCTAGCTCTCACGGACAGTGTTGCCTAAATCTGTATTTGAGAAGTTTCTCCCCTGGGAGACCATGTTGATTCTGTTGAATGCTTTACAACTACAGAACAAAAAGAAAACTAAAGAGTGGGAACATGAACTGAGGCTAAGGCTATCAATTTTACATGGAAGAAGGAAAAAATGTTATCTTTCCCTCTTTCGATTCCCGTTTATTATTTTTCCTGTTTGCTCTTTCTTTCCTTCTGTTGGTTTGGTTTTTCCTTGATTTCCTCATCCACTGTAGGATGTAAAAGAGAGATAGTTCATCATATACCTCATATTCTTTGATGATAAACCAAATAAATGAATGCTTTAAAACGCGGGGTTCAAAGTGGGGACCAGAGTACCAGGATGTGGTACAGTACATGTGGGTAATGTGCTACGAGTGACTGGAAGCTGACCCAGTAAGGATGGGGGGCCCAAAACAAAGGCCACTTGTCCTGGTGGGAGTGGCCAACACAGAGGTCAAAGTTTTGAGATTGAACCAGGATTGAAGTAGCGTTGCCTAAACAAATGCAAACATTAGTAGCTACATTATGTGTTTTTCAATCATTCCATCCATAAATGCTACTATTATTGTCAGTCTGCACAGTATTCTGTGAGGCGGCAAACGTTGAAGTTATTTTTCTATGCTTCGCTCCTCGAAATTACTGATGTTTGGATTTGTTGAGCAGAACATAGCAGGCCATAATATGGGACCAACGGTGCCTTACTGGGTTTGGGTTCCAGTTGAAACAGATGCGCGCACGGCCGCGCGCTCGCAGACACACACACACGCACACGCACACACACACACACACACACACACACGCACACGCACACGCACACGCACACGCACACGCACACGCACACGCACACGCACACGCACACGCACACGCACACGCACACGCACACACCCACAAACACAGATCTGGCCCCCATGGGAACAACCCCCCGCTGTCTGTGTTGAGCTTTGACCACAGCCTCTATCCTCACACCTGCCCCTGCTCGCTGCTCCCTCCAGGTCTGACGTGGACTGTAGCTTTTAAAGGATGCTCCTTGGCACAAGTCTGGGATGAATAGTTTAGATGTCCTTTGATGCCCCACAGCTGTGCCATGAGGTGACGTTTGCTTTAAATTTGTAAAGCACATTGGGTTACGTTGTCGTACATGTGCTGTCAGGATAAACGTCTGGTTTTTACCGAGAATCAATCTCTTCTGTTTTTGTGGCTGAAATGCAAACTTTACTTTACTCCAGATCCGTGACTGGGAGCAACTTTATCCCTACAGCTCAATTCAAAAGCTTTATCGCAAAAGGGCCCTCGTGGGTTCCCTGAGCCCCCTGCCCCGCGTTTAGCTTGTTATGGGCTTTGGTGATACCACCTAAGACAAGGGAGCACCTGATGTGTCAGCAAAACCGATGTACAGTATCTGTCATGGCTGCTTGTTGTTGTTTTGGCATGGGAGCGCAGCAGGACAGGTGACTATGGGGACATGGCTGAGACCCAGGTTGCTAGGTGACACGTAAAGCCACTTCCCATGATGACTCAAAATGTGTGTTAAGATGGAGGAGGATAAATAGGAGGTGCGTGCGTTAAAGTGAAAGACACAAGTCTTCTCTAAACCTCTCTAAAGGCCAACGTTCTTGTGTCGCTCTCTCTTTCACTCTCTTGTTGTCCGTGGAGGTTCTGTGCTGCAGAAGTTGGGCGTTTCTGTCGAGGCAGTTCCGTGTGAACCTCAGGGCCTGGAGGACTAGCTGTGAAGTGAGGGTCCCTGAAGCGGGGATACCCCCTTATAGAGAATGATACCAAAGTCAATGCCTCGCTCTGGGACCCAGCACAAAGCGCAACGCTCCCTCAGACCCCCAGGTTCTGCCCAAGTGTCTGTTCAGAAGCTCCACTTTCTGGCCCAAAAGTATAGATCCGCTTAAGGTTATCGTGAAATTAATAGGCTCAGCTAGTATAATGAATGACACAATTTTGTTGTGGTGTTTCTCTGTTCTCACGCGTTGAGCGGCAGAACATTGATTATGTACTGTATATACGGATGGATTCCTTGTAAACCCCAGAGATGTACCTTTTACTGTCGCCCAAACAAGCAAGGCGTGAAATGTAAGAATCGATGATTGAAGTAATTTCGCTTCGATTTTGAAGCGACTACAAGGCAGGGAGAAATAGTTGGACAGCAGCAGAGTACCTGTGGAATCACAAATAGAGAGAGAGAGAGAGAGAGAGAGAGACTAAAGCACTATTCTTTATTCCTCCACTTACTACTCCATCCACACACACACGTATCTCTCCTTCCTCCCTTTCTGTTCCCTCTTTCTTTGTCTCTCTCCTTTTACAATACAGCTTCAGTCCAAAGGTGCTTCATCCAAAACGAGACAAAACAAAGCGTGTCAGACATTGCAGAATAAAACCAAAGAACTCTACCTTGATTTCTCCTTCAACACTCCCGCCACTACACCCCCCCCCCCCCCCCCACTCCCACCCCCCCCTCTCTCTCTCTCTTTCCTTTGTCTTTCTATGTCCCTTCACCTAACCCGCTCATTCTGGGGGTCACCTAGCAAGCCGGTCTTTGAAGCATTAACCTCAGCTATTCCAAAGGAAAATACTAATAATGATGATAATAATGATGATGATAATTATGATGATGAAATGTATATTTTTAAGTATTTGTCATTGGGGAGAAAATATCCTTAAGCTTCTCGTAATTATGATGATGATGATGATGACGACTGACGAAGACGATGATAATGAAGTTTCTCTTGGTATCTCTGTAGTTGTTCTGATCCCTCTTGAGTTCTTGTCTTTCTGCTTGTGCTGCCAGAGTTCTGCTTAATCTCCCATTAGCTCCCCCCCCCCCCCTCCTCAGTTGGTTATACCCTCCCCCCCAAATCTCCATGTCTGGTCCTTATGTTTGTCTGTCTGTATAACCCTGTCTGTCTTCCTCTATAGGTATGAATGTATGTACTGTATGTGAGTTTACACATTATTGTGAGAGAGGGGGAGCATGTGTTTTGTTTAGGTGTGTGTGTGTGTGTGTGTGTGTGTGTGTGTGTGTGTGTGTGTGTGTGTGTGTGTGTGTGTGTGTGTGTGTGTGTGTGTGTGTGTGTGTGTGTGTGTGTGTGTGAGGGTGTGTGTGTGTGTGTGTGTGTGTGTGTGTGTGTGTGTGTGTGTGTGTGTGTGTGTGTGTGTGTGTGTGTGTGTGTGTGTTGTGCGCTCGCACGCAGGGTTTGTTTTCCCAGGAATACCTAAAACTGTACTCCTTTTATCGGCAGTTAGAGTGGTAGAGAGGGGTGGGCTGTAGGGCAGGTACAATGGAAGGGGCGTGGTGGCTGCCTGCATGGAGGCACTCTGCAAACAGAAGGTGAGAAAGATTCCCTGTTTGTTGAAACAATGTGGATCCATGGATGAGTTGTACCCTTACGCTATGGTTGTACCGTCAACTGTACTGTACGTTTATCAACTTCCTGCTATACCCTATGGCTCAATTACAACTGTCACTTGTTCTCTGGAAGTGTGTGTGTGTGTGTGTGTGTGTGTGTGTGTGTGTGTGTGTGTGTGTGTGTGTGTGTGTGTGTGTGTGTGTGTGTGTGTGTGTGTGTGTGTGTGTGTGTGTGTGTGTGTGAGCAGTCCTACCCCTCGTCATCCCCCTTTTCTGTCTTTCCCTTCTTCCTTGTGGTAGCAACTTAGCCTTTTAGTGTATTTATCTTGAAAACAAAAAAAGAAGAAAAATAACTCTGCTTGTTCATTGTACAGTGTTGTTCATTTTAACTCATTTTTGTAACTGAAAGTGTTTCATTCATCCAAAATAAAACAGGAGACAAAAAACTGTACAGGCGATCATCGGCTCTCGTCCCTTTCTGCTATAGCTCTCTCTCTCTCTTTCTCTCTCTCAATCTATTTCTCTCTCTCTCTCTCTCTCTCTCTCTGCGTTTCTCTCTCTCACCTCTCTCTGCGTTTCTCTCTCTGTCTCACTTTCTTTCTCTCTCTCTGTTTCTGCCATTCTCTCTCTCTCAATCTCTCTCTCTCTCTCTCTCTCCACCCACGTGTAATGTCATTTGTGGAGTTTCACATTGTCCACTCAGTGCACACACAGTTCAAGTCTTTCTGTGTGAAAAAGGAGCAGTTTTTGGGTCCCCAGTGGCATCATTGACCTAGAGACAATGTGGACAAGATGCAGTCAGTGAGTAAGTGAAAGACATTTACTCTTCAAGGCCAGTGGTTCTCAAACTAAGGACCCCCAGTTTGGAATATACATTAGACCCACATACATTAGGTCGCACCTACACACAGGATCTGATACGAATGTTGACCTGATGGTCAAGATTAAATTTATCCCCTGAGCAAGCAGGCGGGCTCAGTGGTTTTAGCCGGTAACTCGGTGGTAAAAAAATAGGTTCAAATCCGGGGTAGAAGAGAAAAGTTATAGTGCTGCTGTAATTTGTAAAATGAGTTTTAATTATTTCAAAACATTTACACATTTTTCATGAATTGAAAACAAATGCAATGATCTTGATCCGAAATGGCACCCTTTTCACATTGGCCTATTATAGCACCACCAGGAGGCCACAACCTGACCTGCCCTGGTGGAGACCTGTGCCACGGGGGCACTTTATCTAGTTTATTTTCTTTTGGGCACTTTATCTAGTTTCTTTTCTTTTCTTTTTTTTTTGCAAAGTCCTGCATGGGTGCCAAAAGCCAGAAAGCCAAGAATTGTGTTTTCAGTGTTAGACACTAGAGGGCGCTTGTCCTCGGTTGCTACACTTACAACAACAAGCAGGAAGTGGTGTTATCTGATTCAGAAAAATGGATTTACGGTATGCAGTGTGCACCCTTAGAGTATATGTATGCACCTCAGATGTGTTTTGTGTTTTGTTAAAACAAGCCTTTCCCCCCCCAAACTTTTCTCTCCTTGTGAAAAGAGACACGTGCCTCTGACTCCCACCACATGTAGCTCTGTTTATTTACATCCTGGAGTCCTGGACAGGACACAATGACATGATCACATCTGCAGTGGCTCTTCAAAAAGAGGTAAACACGCTGAAAGCACTGTCACTGGCTCCAGACTTCCCAAAACTCACAGCATGGTATTTAATATGGTTAAATGGGCCCTAAGAGATGCAGAAATTAACTAGAAAAAGTGCCCTTCTGGGCACAGGTCTCCACCAGGAGGATAGGAGAGTGTGATGTTTGGCAAAATGTTTAGGAGTAATTTAAACATGTTAGTTTGGGTTTGTGTGTGTGTGTGTGTGTGTGTGTGTGTGTGTGTGTGTGTGTGTGTGTGTGTGTGTGTGTGTGTGTGTGTGTGTGTGTGTGTGTGAGAGACGCAACTTGGCCTGTTGTATCGCCACATGAGGCTGATTTGAAAACTGTCAAGTGGCATTTCTTGTAGGAATAGGCATGCACGGCTTGGGAAGCCGTGGATATGCACGGCTTGGGATATCCGTGGATATGGTCAGGCTTATGTTTGGCACAAACAAGGGACTAAATTAATTTCGCTCCTATGCCACCAAAATGTGGAACGCCCTACCAACGGTCATTAAGACATGCAAATTCCTTGACGCCTTCAAAACCGCTCTCAGGGCTGTATACGTTATATTTTCCCATTTAACCTCCTTTATGATGATGATTTTCTGTTTTTTGGCTGTATAGTATATAGTATATATATATAGTATATTCGTACGTCTCTAAATGTTTTGATGAATTGAACAAGGTGGACCCTCTTGTAAACAAGTGTATAGTGCTTTATTGGGTCGTCCACTCACAGATAACAGTATTTTGTACTGAGTTGTGCTTGCAATGTACCTCTGCAAACTGTTAATAAATACTTCAATCAATCAATCAAAACTCTTTCCCTGAACCCACCTCACCCCTGCCCACTTTGACAGGCTGGAATGGCTTAGGGTTGACGACAGAGTACAGCATCTCGCAATGGGATTCGATACACTACCAAGATACCCATGTACCTGTCTAAATACTTCCTTAATGTCAATGAAGTCCACACCCACAACACCAGAGGGATCGAGTTCAACTAACCATGTTTCCAGATTCGGCACAAATGGGGACTAAAGTCTTTTTTTTTTAATTGCAAATTGCACTGGCCCCAAAATCTGAATCCCCCACCCACCCTTTCCCCCCGGCTCACTGTATATGTTTTTTCAAATCATTAATAGGGCTACCTGGCACTCAGAGTGAGCTCATTACTCACAGAAAGTCACAGAAACCAAATTAATAATGTGCTTGTTAGGTTGTAATTATTGTGCCACACTGCTGCTTCTACAGGCTACACACATTCATAATGAAACTGCAATAGAAGTGTGAAGGCTGAATAGCCGAAACGTTTGTCTAGTCACTATGCAAGTTCTGTGAACAGTGAACGTGGTGTTCACAAAGAAAAGTGATTAATACAAAAATAAAGTGATTCATGATGATGAAACTGTGAAATGATATCATTGGATGTAACTTCAAAGTTTCATTGTCACGTGTTAGAACACTAATCCATCATGGTCGCTGTTGTGATTTAGGTTGACTATCTGAATGGTCCCTAGAGTCTCCACCGACGGCTCCAGAAACTGGGGGTGCTATGGGGGGGGCCTGGTTATTTAGAGCAGGGGCTAGTGAATCTTGGTTTACATAGAAGTCAAGTCAATTGGGCTTGTTTGGAGGGGGGGGGGGGGCTTGGGGGGGATAAGCCTACACGAGTGGGGGCTAAAAAAAGCACCCCCCCCCACACACACCTGGAGCCGTCCCTGTCTCCATCTATTCTAAACCAATGGGGGTGGTGGGTGAGGATCAGCTGAGTCATAGGCGCGGAGAACCATGTCATTCTTTTAATGGTTTATAAAAGTGGCAGATATTTTGCCATGAACTGTAGCTTCATTTTGATTCTGTATCAATCACTTGATCATTTGTGGATGATCATTAGGCCGCTGATTTGTATTATACTTGTATTATAATAATTATACTCTTCTATGCTCTATGGTGTTTCTGGAATAAAGTTTGAATTGAAAACACATTGCTGGGAGGAAAAGAATAAATGTGTTCCTTCTACTACGGACGTTACACACCACAAAGCTAAACACAAAAAGGTGTTCCTACTGTAGATTACTAGGTTTCATCATATGTACAAATGTAGTGTGGTGTGCCAGCTCGACAGAGTATCCCACAGGGGTCATGTTAAAACAAGCTAACTCAGGATGTCGTTCCACCATCTGCCCACAAGGGGGTGCCGCAGGCCTAGCTATAACGCATAGACCAAAAGGAGAACTTTGCGGCATGTCATGATGATAATGTAGCGTGACCTTTGGCCTCTGTGTGTCCCGCATCATGAACTATGTTATCTTCTCAGCTCCGTGACCCTGCTGACCCCTTACTGGAATGGAGTCACCAGCTATACGGGAAGACTACGCAGAGAAACACAAGATGGGGATTATGTGTGTCCAGTGGTGAAAAGTAGAGCCTACAATGTTGAGGTATTCCTACTTTACTTGAGTAGTTCCAATTTCCAATACTTGCTTTCTTTTACTCTTAGGTCCAAATATTGTACTTTTACTCCGCTACATTTATGTGAAAACTTTAGTTACTGCTAGTTACTTTTGATTGTTATTACAAAACATGCATTAACCATTTCAACCCTATTGCACATTTTGGCCACTTGAAAATAGCAGATCTACAAGCTCACAATGCCGCATTGCGACGCATTGTGAGCTTGTAGATCCACTATTTTAAAATGATTTCTTTAGACATTTTAATCCTTGGTCATTCTTGGTCATGTCATTCACATAAACGGGGGAAACAATTCCAAGAAGGTCAAAGAAACGTTTTAATTAAAAGGAGACAGAAATGGTCAGAATAGCATATTGCTGGCCTTTTTATTTTATTTCATTTATTTAAAAATAAATTATTTAACCTTTATTTAACCAGTAAAAACACATTGAGACTGAGTCTCTTTTGCAAGTGGGAACTGGCCAAGAGGCAGGAACAAAATTACACTGCTACATCGTACATGTCAAATGTACACAACAGCCAAATAATACATCCATGACCTGCATGACATACCTCAATAAACCTACAGTATACAAAGTATACAACAAATCACCAATGGTAACCGGACGCAAGAAAATGTGCACCGAGCGAATACACAATGTACATTATAAACAGGAAAAAATCAATATATGGACCACATCGGAACATGTGCAGGATGTGTATACAAGCCTGAAGCTGACCAACAAAAGATCTAAGGGTGATGGAGCATTGGAGCTTTCGCTGCGGCTGCCCCCAGGCTCTGGAATAACTTGCCCTTTCACATCAGAGCTGCCCAGTCCATCATAACGTTTAAATCTTTGCTTAAGACCCACTTGGCCTTTATAGTGTCAGCTGAGGTAGCCCTGTTCCCCTCACCAGTGCAATATAGTCTGCTTTCTTTGTGCCTTTAGTTTATAATTTGCCTGCTAAAGTCTGCTTATATTGTATCGTTTTGTTTGTTTTCATGTTTTTTGTTCTTTGCTTCTTTTACCCTGTACAGCACTTTGGTTGACCTGGTCATGTAAAATGTGCTATATAAGTACAGTTGAGTTGAGGTGTTGGACTGTACATTTAAGATGATCCTTTTGAAACGTCTCAAACGTCCAAGGCCTGGGCCGTGCGGCTCAGCGGTCCAGGCACCTTGGCCCGAAATCCAGCCTGACGGCGCTGTCGCAGGGTCGAGTCCCGAGCCCGTCAGGACCCTGCATGTTGGTCGTACAGTGGACTTTATGATGATTGATTGATTCTTTATTTACTGTAAGTGTCATGCTTCCGAAGAAGCCCAGCCCATATGGACTTACAGGACACTTTTTACATAAACAATTACAATAAACCAACATGACAGTTTGCAAACAATGATCAAGTGAATACTAAACTGACACTCCAGATCCTTACAAGGCAGATTACATAATATACCATAATATATGTATATATAGGCCTACCATAAAATACCATAAAATAAAATACACCATTAGGCCTGTGACAGGAGACACATGTACCTACTTGAAGAGCTGGGATTGTCTTCTACTCCCGGCTCTAGTCTAGAAACAAACTGGGCTGTCCTAAATACTTCATAATTAAATAACCAGTCTAACTTCTGTCCATCATCTTCCCAGAATAGAGCAGGATTTCTTTGTTGCATTGCCTCAAACAGTGGAACCCTCAAATCATCATACAGGGTACAATAAAACATAAAATTAAATTAATTTTCCACATAATTCAGGTCAAGTGCGCACACGTGCACTTTATATAGGCCTTACCGTCACCGGGCATTACGTGGTTATAAAGGCAGTTATTTATGGTGAGCGATGTGGCTGAAGTGTTTTGTCCTCTGTCCCTGAGCACGCACACACACATACACACGCACGCACGCACGTACGTGCAGACACACACACACACACACACACACACACACACACACAGTTTTTCTTTTTCTTCTGTCAACTGAGTCAGGAGACATCTGCTGGCTGACAAACAGCATCATCATCTCACTGTTTTTCTTTTTTCCGGGGCTTCTGTCTTTCTCACTGCTTCCTAATCCCTAAGTGTGTGTGTGTGTGTGTGTGTGTGTGTGTGTGTGTGTGTTGTGTACTTGTTTACATCTTTCAGCGCACAATCTTCCAATCTTCTTGCCTCGTTCTGTTACTTTGCTCTTCTTGAGCTTCTGTCTGTCTCTCTCTCTATCTCTCTCTCTCTCCCCTCGTCCCCAGGTAGAGTGATGTCAGTCTGTTTTCCAGTCGATCCTCTGCCATCTCTGTAGTTGTTGTTTACTTCTCTATCACGATCACCGTCTTCTGCCTCTCTGATTCTGGAGCGCATCCACCTCCTCTCCTCTCCTCTCCTCTCCTCTCCTCTCCTCTCCTCTCCTCTCCTCTCCTCTCCTCTCCTCTCCTCTCCTCTCCTCTCCTCTCCTCTCCTCTCCTCTCCTCTCCTCTCCTCTCCTCTCCTCTCCTCTCCTCTCCTCTCCTCTCCTCCTCTGCATGTCCTCTCCTCTCATCCTCAGTCCTCTCCTCTCCTACCCTCCTCGCTCCCTATCTTTCTTTCACACTATATCCTGTTTTTTATCCTCCTCCCCCTGTGTGGTACAGGCACGGAGGGCGGGCGTGTGTGTGTGCGTGTGTGTGTGTGTGTGTGTGTGTGTGTGTGAGAGAGAGGGTGACAGCTTTCAGACACCCACCTCCGAGTTGAGTCACAGACATGTGATCCTATCTCCAGGGTGACGAGGGTGAAGAAGAAAAACAGCCTGGCAGTTAAACAACCAACCAATATTTCCACAGTTTTCTATTGCCAACATGTTTGTTTGTTTGTGTGTATGTGCCTGTACGTGTATAGGTGTGTGCGTGTGTGTGCTCGTGTGTGTGCTATGATTCTGTTTTCACTTTCTGCCCTCAGCCTGTCTCCCTGTTAGAGCCTATAGCGGGGCAACAGCCAATCTAATCTATTATAAGAAATAAAAATCACACTCGTGTGAAGTGAGGGGCGCCTCACTCCTTTAAACAGACATCGTAAAAGTCCATAGACTTGGTTGCCACATGACGTCGCGCACGTTGTCGATTATTCGAGTAATCCATCAAATAATTCCTAGGAAAATAATCGATAGTTCCAGCCCTACTACATGATGGTGCATAAATTGTGCTTATGCGCAGGTATGAAACTATATTTTTTAAATGGTAAATATTTCATGCAATGAAATCTAATTCAAAACTGTTTTCCTCTTTGTGTGTGTGTGTGTGTGTGTGTGTGTGTGTGTAGGGGGGGTCTATCATGAAACTTTATTTTTAATTTTTTGCTATAGTGGCTTTGTAACAGATGTCCTCGCTAGCTGCAGATAGATAGTTGTTTACTTGTCTTGCATATTTGTCCCCTTCTTTCCTCCTTTATTTTTAGATACCTGCATGCTGTCATAAGTGACAATATATTTGCAGTGGAACTGACGCGGAGGGAGCGCATGCCTCACCGTGCCATTCCTGGACTGCACCAACGCATTGCCTGTGTGGTTCAACCATGGCATTTCCCCCCAGACGGTAGGATGAGTCGGTCTGCCGGGCGAAACATGTCGATCTCGTGCTGCCGATCCTCGCGTGCGAGCAGGTGTCGTGTCTTTCCAACAGTCAATAATATGCGGTCGCTCGAGAACGAAACTCTGTCACGCTCGACCCTTCATCCTCAAGCATCGGCCGTTATAGTGTTCTCAAATCAAAAGTTGCTACGCAACAGATTATCACATTAGGTGTCATTCAACATTATACAGCTCTATTTGTACCCTCCACGTCATTAGATTATCGCGTCTGATTATTGTAGACTTATATTTAACCTAATGAAATATGTAGTATTTCTGCTGTAATTACTGTATTTGTTGTGACACTGATGGCCACATCAGCATTAGCCCTCTGTGTCACCGTTGGGGCAAGTGGACGTGTGACATCATCCGGCCTGACAATGGCTCTAAGGTCACAGTGTGTGACTGACAAACCAGACTGGCATAATGCTGGTAACAGGAGAGCTCCATATCTGGTTAGGTGAGGGAGTCAGTTGACATAGTGGGAGTGCTATTGTGCTGTTTTGGAAATGCCCCGCTGAAGCTGGAATTGGTTTGGGAGCAGGGCGGCCTCGCCATCTCTGTGGTACTATACAGGAAGACAGAATACCAGCTGTCACTGGGACCAGGAACAGTGCCAGAGTGTGTGTGTATGTGTGTGTGTGCGTGCGTGCGTGTGTGTTGGTGCCAGTGGGAGACAGTGCCAGTGGTGACGGTGAGGCGACATTATCCAGATCTGGTTTCTCCAGGCAGTGGTGTGTGTCTCGTTGTGTGGGTTACAGGGTGTGCGTGCTTGTGCGTGTGCAATGTGCATGTGTGTATGTGTGTGTGTGTGTGTGTTAGAGAGAGAGAGAGTGCATGCGCTGTTTGTGTGCACGCGCATGCACATATCACTCTGTGTGCCAGAAAGTGTGAGGTGCTGCTGCCTCAACAATCCAACAACTCAACCCAACATCCAGTGTTGCATTGAGCATCGAACATTATAGTTCTGCATCTCACCTCGCAGTAGGCCTGCTGTTACAGGTACTGTTCAGTACATATATACATGTTCAGTTCACAGTGTATACTAACTAATACTACCCCAAGCAAAAGTGCTTAACCCTTAACCGGTCGCTTAGATGGACGAAAACACATGAATATTTTATGCACGCTCCTCCCAAAACCGCTGGACCAGATATTAATTGATTATCCATCTATCTCATGTACCTCGCAAATAATTTAGTGTTTAATTATCGGGCCTATAGTTTGTAGTTTATTTATATGAGTAAACGGTGACTTGGGGGGATCAGGTTTACAAACTGTCACTGAAAGCATGCTCATTATACCACAGGGTATACCGAGGCGGATCAGGCAGGGCAGGGGCCACGGTTGTATAAGACGACGTGGTCGGCGGTCACAAGACTACAGTATAACAAAAATGAACAAAATATTCACGGTTAACCGTTTGTTGTGTGCTATAGATCCAATTTTAGGACACAGTATGTCCAATATGGTAATTTATTAGGGGCTGCTTCATACTGCATTCATGTATTTTGATAGGGTATTTTATGTGTATGTCCTTTATAGTGCACAAGCTGTGATTTTGATATTTTAAAAATATATATATTTTAGTATATTCTGTGCACGGTCCCTAGCACGGAGGCAGTATATTCTGTGCACGGTCCCTAGCACGGAGGCAGTATATTCTGTGCACTGTTCCTAGCATGGAGGCAGTATATTCTGTCCACGGTCCCTAGCACGGAGGCAGTATATTCTGTGCACTGTTCCTAGCATGGAGGCAGTATATTCTGTCCACGGTCCCTAGCACGGAGGCAGTATATTCTGTGCACGGTCCCCAGCACGGAGGCAGTATATTCTGTGCACGGTCCCTAGCACGGAGGCAGTATATTCTGTCCACGGTCCCTAGCATGGAGGCAGTATATTCTGTGCACGGTCCCCAGCACGGAGGCAGTATATTCTGTGCACGGTCCCTAGCACGGAGGCAGTATATTCTGTGCACGGTCCCCAGCACGGAGGCAGTATATTCTGTGCACGGTCCCCAGCACGGAGGCAGTATATTCTGTGCACGGTCCCCAGCACGGAGGCAGTATATTCTGTGCACGGTCCCTAGCACGGAGGCAGTATATTCTGTGCACGGTCCCCAGCACGGAGGCAGTATATTCTGTGCACGGTCCCCAGCACGGAGGCAGTATATTCTGTGCACGGTCCCTAGCACGGAGGCAGTATATTCTGTGCACGGTCCCTAGCACGGAGGCGTCTTTGTGAGTAAGTTCTTGGAGCCAGACTCTTTTGTGTTGATGTGCCTCACTGGAAATGTAGCGATGTAGCCAAGCTACAAATTGACAAATTGTTAAGGTTACATCTTTCATAACGTAGTGAGAAGTAGAACAACATTTCTGGCAGTTTAGTTTCTCGGCCGTGTTGTCTGAAATAGAATTTATCTAGAAAAAGTGCCCCTTGGGGCACAGGTCTCCACCAGGCCAGGTCAGGTTATTGTGTTAAAAAAGGCAAAGTAGTTTAGGGATAAGGGGTTTAGCATGGACGAAAATAGAGCTCTAAGAATGTTTTAACTGACAAAACTGCTGTATGAAGATGAAGACAATACACTTTTGTGACAGTTGAAAATATGTATTTCTTATTGGCTGATAAAAAGTTGTAAAGGTCTTTAAGTTGTTTGTGCCACAATCTTTTGTATTTAGAATGTTCCCGTTCTAAATGATTTCCTCTAATGTGTTGTTGTTTAATTGCAAATTCCTTTAGAATTCTTGTTATGTATTATGAGATTCACAATAGACATTTTTGAATTCCACAGAAATATTGCTAACAAAAGACAAATACTGATCAATTCATTTAACAGCTTCTCGTTGAAAAGCTGACATATTCGACCTTGACGTGCAACGGCGAGAGTTTTATACAGATCGGGTAAGCACGTCCGTGTTGAAACTCATTATTTTCAGTTCAGATGGGTTCTCGCTCTCTCTCTCTCTCTCTCTCTCTCTCTCTCTCTTCCCAACATCTATTTAACAAGAGGCACTGCTGAAATTATTTGAAAACTAGAAAATGTGCTCCTCTGAGCTGTTGTGGGCCTGCATTGTAAGCCTAGAAGTAGCAGTAATAATAATAATAATATTGAATTGCATTTTTATAGCGCTTTTCCAAGTGCTCAAAGCGCTTCATTCATACATTGGGAGGTGAAGCGGCGAACAGTCAGCGAGCCAGCGTCCTCACTTCCCACATTCACACACCAATGGTGGCGAGGGCACACCGACCGACTCATTGGAGGCAATGTAGGGTTCAGTGTCTTGCCCAAGGACACTTCGACATGTGGACAGGAGGAGCCGGGATTCGAACCGCCGACCCATGGATCATTGGACGACCTGCTCTACCTCCTGAGCCACAGTCGCCCGATACGATACAATACGACTTTATTGTCAGCTTGCACTGAAATTAGTTTTGCGTCCATGACGTCACCGTTCAAGATACAGACAAGACATACACAATATACATTACACAAGATACATTACACAAGATACATTACACAAGATACATTACAGGACACAAATCACAGAAGCAGACAGGAACAAGAACAATAGAACATATCCTCTTGGTTTATAGATTTTGCTTTAAAAGCAGAACAGACTGGTGTACAAAAGTGTTCTTTAGCCTTTTCTGTCTTATATTTAGGGACTCTAAAGCGCCTCATGGAGGGCAACAGTTGATATTCATCATTTAAAACATGTAAGGAATCAGAGGAGATACTCTTTGCCAGTCTAAGCATGCTCTTGGTCTGGGCTTCTTTAAATTAATGTAACACGACCTCAACAGGCCTACCAACACTTTTAGCGCAGATCTTAATTTGGCTATACAGTTTGTTCTTATATACTATAGATAGGCTGTTAAACCAGGCCGTGCTACAGTACAACATCACAGTTTGAACCACAGACAACAGTGTAGAAAAGAGACAAGACCTGACTACTGGCACCAAACGGTCTATGGGCCGATTCATACTCCTATTTTAGAGCCGAATAAAAGTCGGTTCGGCCCTGTAGAGCCTACAATGTGACGTCATTTGAGGTTCGGGGGGGGGGGGGGGGGCTCTTCGGTGCGAGCCGAAATCATTTTGGCACTACAGCGGCGAAACAGCGGTAAAATAGGAGTATGAATCGGCCCTGTGTCGGCGTAAGGAGTACATACGCTGCTGTATCCTCTTACAGATATATTCAATATGAGAGGACCATGATAAGGTGGCGTCTATGATTGATCACCCCCAGATATTTGTAAGATGGAACTTGTTCAATAGCTGAACCATGTGGATTGTCACCGGTGGTGTCTTATCACCGGGAGCAGGACCAAAGATAATTTCCGCTGTTTTCTTAGTGTTGATAATCAAATTATTTTTGTCACACCATTCCACAAGCCGGTCAACGCTATACACTGGTACTGTTTTGGGTCATCACTGTCAGTCATCAGAGATATTAGAGTAGAATCATCTGAGTTGTAGTCCTACAGTAGATTACTAGCAGATAGTAGATACTAGTGTGTCCCAATTTGCATAATGTTTGGACAAAATCTGTAGGTGTACTGTCAAACAAATATTTAGCAAAAATTTGCCTCCTGGTGGCGCTACAACCGGCCTGTTTGAAGAAATTGGGGCAGAGGTTCCGCCGTGCCATGCCATCCAGTTAGTGTGTGTGCACAGTTTCGTTGCGATCAAGCCAACGGTGCAGGAGATTAGCTGATCACAGACGGAAGGACAGACAGACGGACGGACAGGATGCAAAAAATACTCTCTCTCCGTGCCTTCGGCCTGGCGGAGACAACAATTGCTTCGGGGTCAAATCTAGGCAGCGAATAGCGTCACAAAACCAGCTACTCTAAAAGAGTGGCTTTGTATTCCCTTCCTAGAAATGAGACTCAAATCTGTATCTGTACTGTACAGTAGCAGGCCTGTCCATCCTCATGTTCAGTAGTCGGTGCGATCACTTGACTGCCATGTACTGTAAGAAGACATTATGAAAACTGCCCTCCTCCATCCTTCCATTTGTTTGTTTTTATTGTCTTTATCAATAAGCTAGTAAAACAATGAATGGAAGCAGGGAGCCCACACACCACGCCACGGACAAGTGCTCGTGGCAGCGATGAGTCATTTTGTTTGTTTGAGAGCCTCCTCCACTATAGCTATGTTATAACTGCACATACATGCAGTATGTGCATGTACATACTGTACTGTACTGTACTGTACTGTACTGTACACACGCATGCATGCACACACACACGCAAACAAAGATGGACTGATAGACGAAAATGAATACACGTGTGCTGAACACAGATACGTTACCACGCGTGACGCGTGTAGGCTATACAAATACTCCGATACACGCACGCACATATACATACACATTACACACAATGCTCACGATAGTCACAGAGAGTCTGTCCATAAGCTATCTCACCGGCCCGGCATGCGCGCCGATGTCGATCAACCTGGCCGTGACACATCAGTCGGTACACCCACTGTCCAGAAAAGCCCTCTGTGTGTCTCCTCTCATACTCTCCTCTCGTGATCGCTGCTCTCCCAGAGCACTCACCCTGTACTGCCACTTGACTTGAAGGAAAGGAAGCCAGAGAGTACACGATGGGCAGCCCACTCATTATTGAGACAGACACGGGTAGGAATGCACCGACAGCACTTCTTCCACATATAAGGCTATTTGGAGTATATAGCGTATACAGAGACATGGAGGTCACATTATCAATATCATTATCACATTAATATACCTATAAGCAGGGCTTGACATAAACCCATTTTGACCTGAGATCAGATTCTAAAAATGTCTTCTACATCCTGACAGTTGTCTGAAAAAGCTATGTTTCTGTGTCAGTCGTTCTTCGATTCTTCAAAAATAGCAGACCTACAAGCTCGTAGTGCGCCACTCGGTGGCGCGCTATGAGCTTGTAGATCTGCTATTTTTCAATAGCTAAAGCATAACAATGCTAACACCAAAAGGGGTTCCCATCCAAAATGGGTTAAGGCTTAATTGTCCTGTTGTCCGGGACAACTATAATAAATCTTTCCGGACAAGTGCATTCACATTTTAGGCTACTTTACTTCCGTTGGACAAGTGACCCTCTTGGTTTCATGTTTTCTGAGCCAACAATATTGTCTGACATTATTATGGATAGGACTGATCTATGGCTGTGTATTTGGCCTATAAGGCTAGTTGGAGTAGTGTACTGTAGAGTATCTAAAGTCCAATCTTGACTCATCCACACACTCTCTCTCTGTCTCTCTCTCTCGTATATATATATATATATACCGTATATTTATATACGGTATATAATGAACATGTAAAGGGCAGAAAAGTTACCATGGTGATAGCGGCCTCCCTGGGTGTCTGACTGTCTGTTAGAGCTGTTAGAGCCCTTGCCAATAGCCATAGTGGCATGAAGTGACGCGCTATGAGCTTGTATATCTGCTATTTTTTGATAATAGCTCAAATCTAATGACACCCGATGCTTTTAACCCATTTTGGGGCGGGATCCCCTTTTGGTGTTAGCATTATGTTATGCTTTAGCTATTGAAAAATAGCAGATCTACAAGCTCATAGCGCGCCACCGAGTGGCGTGCTACGAGCTTGTAGGTCTGCTATTTTTTTTTAATCGAAGAACGACTGACATAGAAACATAGCTTTTTCAGAAAACTGTCAGGATGTAGAAGACATTTTTAGAATGGTTTAAGGGAGTCACAATAATCTGCAACCGTTTGTCATTGTTTGGAGCTCAAGAGTCTTTTAGGAAGTGTCTTTGTATGGTTTGTTTTTGCCAGATGGTGGCAGGAGTGACTGCATGGGATGTCACCCTGTCACCCTGCTCCTCCGGGTGGCAAGGTCCTGCATGCTTGGCAGATGTGTCCTGGTTAATGTGCTGCACTGTTGTCACCAGCCAACCCTCTGTCGGGCCTTAAGGTCGTGGAGCGGAGCGTCTTCCGTACCAGGCGGTGATGCAGCCAGCCGGTCACTGTGGGGGTGCATGGTGACCGGTCGTACCACTTTATGTGGGGCGGCAGGCAGTGCACAGCTGTTTTTATCCCTCGTCCCACACACTGGGATAATGTTCCACATTTATGTCGGCGGCTCTGGTTTTCAAATGTCAAGCCCACTGCAGGACAGAGACAATTTTCTCAAATGTGGCTTTCATCCAATGTCTGTGGAGATGGCGGTCGTCATCATCATCATCATCATCACGGGGGCTGTGTGTTTGAAGTCAATCAAACTGTGCACACACACACACACACACACACATGGGTCAGAAAGTAACAAGTGTTAACCTGTCACCATCTTTGCTGCCTTCGCTACACACCCAACGGGGGACCATTCTGAGTCACCACAGAGTCACAAGCTCTGCAGATGTAGGCAGAATATGACGGAGACTAGTTCTGTGTAGCCTATAATAGCGTGAGTCCAGAATTGGAGGCCAGTTGCCATGGAATCTCAAATAATCCATGCACAAAATACTGAAACATAGGCTGTGTCAATTATACTGCACATTGAGTGTTTCCAAAAATATTATAATCGCATAGCTCTCAAATGTCAGTTTTTCCTCTTGTCTCACCTCCTTTATAATAACAATAATAATAATAATAATAAAACTTTATTTGTAGAGCACCTTTCATGACATGAAATGCAGCTCAAAGTGATGACCAACACAAGAAAATAAAACCTTTTTAAAATACTTCTTAGAACCACTGTTCATGTTGTATGATTTGGTTGATAATTCTCATGTAATTCTTAAAACAACTGTCTCATTCATCAACATGTTTTACACAATAGTATTCTGAGCCGTGTTCCCACCATGCGTGCAATGCAACACCCTGTTACCCATTTAGCCACGCAGACAGAGAGGAAGAGAAAGAAGTCACTTGACACAGAGGAAATCATCGTCATCCTCATCATCATACCACCTGCTAACACCATCATGCAGAGCATAATTATGTACACTCTGTTATGTATTCCCCCCCCCCCCCAGTGTTCTCAGCCTTGACTGAGTGTGTCACTCAGCACACCAACGCAACACTGTTAATCATATTTATCAGAATAAGACTATGTTTATATCGTAGTTCCGGTTCTTCTGTTTTTCCGTGACCTTTGGCGATAACATTTACATTCCACAGCTAGCATATTTTCCAGTGAAAATGCGCACGTTAATGGATTTGCGACGTTACTATACCCTGTTACTGTAATAAGTGTAATTGGAGTCTTGCGCCACAAGAACAGGGTTGCATGTTCTTCGGTTCACTGAGAGGGGACAATTCTTGTCTATTATAGTCAAATTAATTCTAAATGTATATGATTTAGCTTAATCTTAAAGTATTTCCAGTATTATACTGTGCTGATTTAATCAGTGACAGTCACACCTTGCCTTCGACTCAGAACTGTGTGTGTAAACATTACAATCCATAGGGAAAGTTTCTTGTATCTCTAAATATATTAGTTTGTGGGGGAGATAGCCCCTCGGCTATGTCCAGCTTTGAGTGTGTGTGCTAACGCAAACTTTGTCCTACACAAACATCAAATGCCGTTGACAATGAATGGACCATTTTGAGTGTTTGTGTAAACACAAACATTGCGTAACACAAACATGTACGATGAACGATGTACGAGCTCCCCTCCTATGGCCAGCTTTTAGTGTGTGTACACAAACTGTCCTACACAAACATTTGAATTCCCATTGAGAATTAATGGACAATTTCATGTCAGTTTAAACACAAACATTGATAATATGTTACGTACGTATATGAGGCTTTCAACTCTCAACTGGGTGTAAGAAGTCGGCGATGATGACGTATACGATGATAAGAGCGCCCCTCACTTCACACGGGTGTGATTTTTTGTTTAAAGATGAGCTAAGCTGCATTGAAGTTTATGGGTATAAGCCGTAATTATTTTACGGCTATTACATATCATTACAACTAATAAGACAGCCCTAACAAATAGTGAAAATAGCTGACTAAATTGGGCAGGGGGGGGGGGGGAAGTATCAAAGAGTTCAGGCCAAAATTAGAGCAACAAAAGAGGAGCAACTCTGTGTGGGTCTGACCAGCTGCAAGTCCCCTGTCCCATCAGGAAGACTGTATATACAGTACTGCTGCCACAGATAATTATAGCATACTCGTGTGTGCTCGCTGGAGTGAGCCAACAATACATACATTTACAATTCAGGCATTCAGGTCAAACCCATTTTGACCTGAGATCAGATTCTAAAAATGTTTCTATGTCAGTCGTTCTTCGATTTTTCCAAAATAGCAGACCTACAAGCTCGTTGTGCGCCACTCGGTGGCACGCTATGAGCTTGTAGATCTGCTATTTTTCAATAGCTAAAGCATAATGCTAACACCAAAAGGGGTTCCCGCCCAAAATGGGTTAAGCGATTTACAATAAGCAAGAACAAAAACATGGTAATAATACATCAAATACATCAAAATAGTCATCATGAATCCTACGTAAGCTATAAGAACATAACAGTGGAATATCTATATAATGAAACTATGCATATACACTTATCGAGTGCTGTGTCTACATAAAATGCTATCTTAAGTTACATAAGTCTAGCCTTTGCATATAAGCCTGTGAGGTTACTGAGGCTACAGGGCAAAGTGCTACGGACTATAAGACAAGTCAATAAATTCACTCTTCCGTTCACTCTTCCACCGGCCGGAAGCACCGGTGTCCCCTGTCGTCGCACTCCGTGAAGACGAAGCCCGGGGGCGAGCTGAAGCTGGCGGGGCACACGTTGATGGGCTTGGGAGCGAACATGGTGCCGTACGTGCTCATGGCCGCCTGCTTGTTCTCGCCGGCGCCGCGGAAGGCGGCCCGCGACGGGTGCAAGTTGTCGAAGGGCCTGATGCTCTCCCGGGTCGCCGGCAGCTGGGCCTGGAACTGGTCCTGGTAGGCGGTCGTGCCCCCGAACTTGTGGGTGACGAGGTGGTAATTGTCGAGAGGCATGACCGGCTCCCTCTTGCACGGCCCCCACGCCGGGAAGTGGTCTCTGGACGTGGGGACGGTGTCCAGCCTCCCCTTCATCACGTACGTCGTCTTGGGCTTGAGGCTCTCGCGACGGGCGCGGGGCTGCGCCTCGAACTGCTCCTGGTAGGCCGTTCTCCCCCCGAACTTGTGGGTGACGAGGTGGTAATTGTCGAGGGGCAGCACGGGCTTCCTCTTGCACGACCCCCACGCCGGGAAGTGGTCTCTGGACGTGGGGACGGTGTCCAGCCTCCCCTTCATCACGTACGTCGTCTTGGGCTTGAGGCTCTCCCGGCGGGCGGGGGGCTGCGCCTCGAACTGCTCCTGGTAGGCGGTCCTCCCCGCGAACTTGCTGGTGCGGAGGTGGTAGGTGTCCACGGGCAGCACGGGCTCCCTCTTGCTGCTCGCGGGGTCCCACGCCTGGTAGTGGTCCCGGGACGTGGGCACCGTGTCCAGCCGCCCCTGCATGACGTGCAGGGGCACCGGCTTGGTGCTGGTGCGCGGCTCGTAGCTCTCGTAGACCGGGTACTTGCTGTTGTACTCCGTGGGCATGTCGGTGCTCGCGTTCACCTTCTGGTAGATGGACGTGCGCTCCTGGACGCAGCGGTGGCGGCCGCAGTTGCATATGTCGCACAGGCACGAGGTCGCCATGGTCGACGGCGTCTCCTGTCAGTAGATAATGAAGTGTTTACGTGTCCTCTGGTCTTCGGTTTACTCCCTCGCCCGCGACGGAACGGAACTATGTATGGACTGTTCTGACGCACTGGTGATGTAACGATATAGGCCCTCCTGCAGCACCATGTATGGTTTCCTCTACACCCTTATATGGGTCCATTTGGTTTCATTTTACGCTCTCAAGAGTTAAATCATTGTTAAAACACCTGAGGGGCCCCAAAAGGGGTGGACACACCCTTTTTGGTGTGTGTCCACTATACACAAACATTACATTCCCATTGACAATGAATGGAGAATTTGACGTCACAGTGTCTGAGCAAATAGACATATATTACTATTTTACTTCATGATGATGTACGATGATAAAGAGTGTCCCTCACTTCACACGGGTGTGATTTTAAACGGCTTTTGTCCGCACACGTCTCAAGATTTGCTATGGACAATGAAAGGAGAATTCCGGTCAAATGTCGCTAAATATGACGTAAAATTTGACATCAAAACATTAAACACCATTGACATTGAAGGGAAAATGTACGTCATATGTAAACGAGCAAATCAGCCCAACCAATCACAGGCAACAGGCATTCTGATTGGCCAGTATGAGATGATCCATGATGATGTGTGATGATAAGAGCTGATAATTCCGCTAAATATGACTTAAATTAAACATCCAAAACATTAAATGCCATTGACAAGGGAAAACTTACATCATATGTAAACGAGCACATCAGCTAACCAATCACAGCGCTTGGCCAATAAGGGACCACCTTATTTACCTTATGAATGTCAAATGTCCGCTAACATAAATTGATGTTTTAATGATAAGAGCGCCCCTCACTTCACACGGGTGTGATTTTTAATTTACAAGATTGATATAGTAGATGATGATAATATAATGGTTGATGGAAATACATTGGAAATACATTGTTTTCAACGAGGGCGGCGCAAATAAGAGCAATTTTAGGCATGTGTGCAACATGCCAACTGTCTTAAAGTATTTGTCATGTTCTATTTCAGAACATACTGAACTTTTGTGTTTTTGCGCCCTCTGGTGGACACTACTTAACTTTGGGTTCCCTTGCAAACTAATTCATTCTAAAGCTAAACGTCAGACCCTGCAGTCATTGTATAACTGCTGTGCTACAGTATTCCTTCAATCTTTCTGTTCATGTCTAGGAAAGAATCGTCTGTGAGTAACTTGATTGCAACCATTTCTGACATGTTTGGTGATTTTGTAGCCATTTGGGTTATCTTGATTTCTTCATTGCAAGTTGTGTTTGGTGCTAAGCCTACGCTAGCATACAGGTTGCTAAGCTAATGCTAGTTTCAGTGTTTTCTCTGTGCATTGATATGTGACAATATCACTGTTTGGCCAACTTTATTAGCTTTATTCAGCATTTGTGAGCCTTTCTGACCTTTTGTGAGTTCATATATGGTACAGCAATTCATGATTTTATGATACAGTTCATAACTATTCCTCATGCTGTAATTTCATAATTAGTTCATAATTCCAATTCATATTTCAGTAATGTGCAGTTATAAAAACGGGTTAAAAACTATTTACATTTATCTACAAGCCATCTACATTATACAGTATATGCAGTCATTTCATGTCACTTAAAAAATGAGTTACTGTGAATTACACTTAATGCTTGGACATTGTATGTTTTTTATGCTGTTTATTATTTCATTGAATCTTTGTATAAATAGGCATTATTTAATTAGTGCTTCTTTCTGTATGTTTCAGTTTTACAATTTTGTCTTGATTGGTTTGGAGAAGAAGTAAAAGCCCCTTCAACTTTACTCTGCCTCTGACCATCTCTCAAGTCAAGTGTTAGCTGTCTGTTTATTTGTGTACCCTCCACACACATTGAGAACAGAACAGTAAAAAGACGTCTTCCCGGCGGGCACGACTACAAAGACAAACAGGATACTACAGCATCACTCTGACCTACACCGTCTAACAACCTCCCCCGAGAGACATTCAACATGTCGACTGCAGGAGACGCAGTCAAGGAACGCACACCTTCCCAGGCTAGTAAGCGCTCCTCTTCCAAAGGAAGCAAATCTTCCACTGCCAGTGCAGCAGCCGCCAAGGCACGAGCTAAGGCTGAGGCTGCCAAAGTGCGTGTTGCCTTCTCTCAGAGAGAGAAGGATTTGAAGGTTCAAGGAGCTGAAATGACACTGAAAGAGGCTCGTATAGCTGCTGAGTTGTCTTCATTACAGTTGGAACGAGACGCTGCAGCAGCTGAAGCAGAGGCTGAGGTTCTAGAGGCGGCAGCGGACGCTGAAAACGGAGAGGGCAGTAAGATGGACATGGAGGACACAACTCATGCTGCCATAGAACACATACAAGCTTATGTTCAACGGCACTCTCAGCAGCCTCCTAGTCACACAGAACATCCTAAGTCTCCTGGTGAGGAGGAACCCCCGCAGCTCCAACCTTACACACCATCACTTCCTTTCATTTATCCCATTGTAGACTCCCATCCAAATGGAGACCACGACTCGACATCTCCAAGCAGACAGAGACATGTCGACTCCAGAGCGGATCGGGACAGCAACGGTCATGGTGTCAATGCGGCTCAGCAGCTGAGTGTGCCACCACCCGCATCTCACCGACAGGCCACCGCGAGCAACGTCCTCCCAGATGTGGGGCGGCATGCAGGCCGTCCCTCGTTTGCAACGCCCACCTTCCCTGACCCTCGTGCCTCGCATCACACACATCACTCAGCCAAATATGTACAGCAGTCTAGAGGCTTCTTACACACTCAGAATCATCCCTTTTCTGCTCAGGCCCCCTCCCCTAATTCACATGCTTCCCAACACAGAGCTATGGATGACAGGTCTGGTCTGAGTGACATTGCAAGGTACTTGGTGCGCCGGGAGCTTGTGAACACAGGGCTCATCAAATTCAACGATCGCCCAGAAAACTACTGGGCGTGGAAGTCCTCATTCATGAATGCCACAGGAGGACTGGACTTAACCGCAAGCGAAGAGCTCGATCTCTTGTCTAAATGGCTGGGGAGCGAGTCTTCTGAACATGTCATGAGAATCCGTTCTGTGAACGTAAACGACCCTGCCGCCGGGTTAGAAATGGCCTGGGATCGCCTTGAAGAATGTTACGGCGCCTCTGAGGTGATTGAAAGGGCTCTCTTTGAGAGGTTGGATAGGATGCCTAAAATAAATCAAAAGGATCCACAAACGCTCAGGGAACTGGGAGACCTACTGAGAGAGCTGAATGCTGCAAAAAGAGATGGCTACCTGACAGGACTTGCATGTCTGGACAGCGCTAGGGGCATCCAGCCTATCGTTGAAAAATTACCTTTCAACCTACAGGAGAGGTGGATGGTTCAAGGCTCTCAGTACAAGGAAATGCACCATGTCCAGTTTCCCCCATTTTCATATTTCACAACCTTTGTCTGCAGTGAGGCACGCAGAAGGAATGACCCAAGTTTCACCCTCTCAACAGCCTCTACGGGTCCAAGCATCTCCTACAGACCCATCACAGGCTCATCAAAGCCAGAAGCAGTAAGTAGACCAGGGAATGTCAAAACCCACATCTCCACTTACAAGGCAGAGTTAGCAACCAACCACTCTGCTCCTGAGTCAGATGAAATAAGGGACATAAACCATCACTGCCCCATTCACAGGAAGCCACATGCGCTTAAAAAGTGTAGAGGTTTCCGGATCATGTCACACAACGAGCGCATCACCTTCCTTAGAGAAAATGGAATCTGCTTCAGGTGTTGCGCCTCTAACACTCACCTGGCGAAGGAGTGCAAAGCGGAGGTGAAATGCAGGGAATGCAACAGCGACAGACACGTTGCAGCTCTGCATCCTGGACCACCACCTTGGAACGCAGAAGGCCCTACAGAGAATGGCGGGGAGTGTGATGGAGAGACAGATCCGCTAACAGTCACCTCAGCATGCACCAACGTCGGAGACCAAAGCTCCAGGTCCTGTTCCAAAGTTTGCCTGGTGAAGGTCTATCCCAAAGCTCACCCAGACAAAGCAGCAAAGATCTACGCTATTCTGGATGACCAGAGCAATAGGTCAATGGCCAGGTCAGAATTCTTCGATCTTTTCAAACTCACCGGATCGGACTCTCCATACACCCTCCGCACATGTTCTGGGGTTACGGAGACATCTGGGAGAAGAGCTACAGGGTTCACAGCTGAGTCCTTGGACGGAGCAGTAAGTGTGATGCTCCCCACACTCATCGAGTGCAATCACATGCCATATGACCGGTCTGACATTCCAACCCCAGAGGCCGCACAGCATCACACTCATCTAAAACCCATCGCTCACAAAATACCACGCCTGGACCCAGAGGCCCAAATACTCCTCCTCCTGGGACGTGACATCCTCCAAGTACATAAAGTACGAGAGCAACGAAACGGCCCAGACAGCGATCCTTACGCCCAAAGACTGGACCTGGGCTGGGTCGTTATAGGCAACGTTCACAAGGGTTCAGACCACAGCCCAGCAGTTGTTACCTCTTATCACACTAATGTGCAAGAAAACGGATGTCCATCCTTCTTAACTCCATGCTCAACTCAGCTTCAGGTCAAAGAGACGTTCAGTGCTATGGCACATATCAAGGTCCAGACGGACGCAACCTTCAGCTCCCCAGCGAACAGACAACAGACAGACTCCTCGTCGACCATCACAGCTTCCAGCCAAGCAAGCTACACATCAGGCCTGCCTGTCAACCCGGTCAGTAGCCACACGGAACCAACGGTCACAACAGTCTGCAGCACATCTGAATCACTGTCCACAGCATCGGTCACCCCTCCAAATGTGACAGCCCATGTTCAGCCTCTCTGTAGCCCCTTGTCACACTCTGCATCTGCCCTTCGAAACGACACGGAGTCATTCCTGGAGCTACCACCTCAGGCTCCTACACTGCTTCACAAAAGGTCAGCATCCGTCCATATCAACCCTTGGTCTAAGACAAGCTCTCACTATGATGCCTCAACACAGAGCATTGCCACGCAGCCTTCTGATCATCTCTTCAGCCCAACCATCCCACCTCCTGCAGACAAGAATCTCCTGCAGCTCTTCGGGAAGGCTGCCGACCAGCCAGAGTATCTGTCTGCTATTAGGGCAGCATCCCCTACTCCCCACTCAATACGCAGTCCCTCACACCTCACTTCTGAGACCCAGGACACCCCCTTTCTCATGCCACTTGTCACCATACTGACACGCCAGTGGTATGCCCCCCTGCCCCCTCCAGAGACATTCGACGGCGGAGGTTTCCACCGCCTGCGGTGGAGACAGGTACATTGTCTCGCCAACGTCTATTAGACTGGACTGTTGCGAGAGCCCCACTGTCCTGGTCAAAAGGCCTGTCTTGAGACAGTCTTCCTTATTTCAGTCAAGGTTCTGGACTCACTTTAGTTACCTCTATCTTTAGGAGAGTAATGCAATGTTTAATTTATTGTTTGTTTAGTTAGTGGCATTTGATAACAAATACCAGGCGAGGAGTGTCATGTTCTATTTCAGAACATACTGAACTTTTGTGTTTTTGCGCCCTCTGGTGGACACTACTTAACTTTGGGTTCCCTTGCAAACTAATTCATTCTAAAGCTAAACGTCAGACCCTGCGGTCATTGTATAACTGCTGTGCTACAGTATTCCTTCAATCTTTCTGTTCATGTCTAGGAAAGAATCGTCTGTGAGTAACTTGATTGCAACCATTTCTGACATGTTTGGTGATTTTGTAGCCATTTGGGTTATCTTGATTTCTTCATTGCAAGTTGTGTTTGGTGCTAAGCCTACGCTAGCATACAGGTTGCTAAGCTAATGCTAGTTTCAGTGTTTTCTCTGTGCATTGATATGTGACAATATCACTGTTTGGCCAACTTTATTAGCTTTATTCAGCATTTGTGAGCCTTTCTGACCTTTTGTGAGTTCATATATGGTACAGCAATTCATGATTTTATGATACAGTTCATAACTATTCCTCATGCTGTAATTTCATAATTAGTTCATAATTCCAATTCATATTTCAGTAATGTGCAGTTATAAAAACGGGTTAAAAACTATTTACATTTATCTACAAGCCATCTACATTATACAGTATATGCAGTCATTTCATGTCACTTAAAAAATGAGTTACTGTGAATTACACTTAATGCTTGGACATTGTATGTTTTTTATGCTGTTTATTATTTCATTGAATCTTTGTATAAATAGGCATTATTTAATTAGTGCTTCTTTCTGTATGTTTCAGTTTTACAATTTTGTCTTGATTGGTTTGGAGAAGAAGTAAAAGCCCCTTCAACTTTACTCTGCCTCTGACCATCTCTCAAGTCAAGTGTTAGCTGTCTGTTTATTTGTGTACCCTCCACACACATTGAGAACAGAACAGTATTGTACAGTAACAACTAAAGTCTCTGTAATGTTTATGTTGTACGATTACTACAAAACAATCTAAAATAATAATGTAGGTGTAGGACTTGGCTGATCACCTCGCGGCGATGATTTGATTGGCTAAGCAAAGTTATACATATTGAGGATAAAAACTGTGAGGGCAGAAAATTGAAGACGCAAATTGCGATTGGCCCGAAACGTGATGATGTACTATATGACAAGAGCGAACCCTCACTTCACACGGGTGTGATTTCGTTCCCATTATGTCCTGTTATACTACCATGTCAAGGAACCGAAACCTAACTTTATATTTATGTGACGTAACAAATACAGTCTTGAATCTTCAATCGGCATATATCCCAGGTGAAATCTCAAGCGCTGTACAGCAACCGAAGAAGAGGCCTGATATATGAAGTGTCAAACTCCGCAGCGCACAGTGTGACGTACAAGTGAGGGGAAAAATGAATCAATTTAGCTGTATAACAGCGCCCACACTGTGAATGAACCCACTGCCAGGCAACCGCACAAGGGCCCTATAGCATCTCTCTCTCTCACACACACACGCATGCACACACAAAGGGAGAGCACAGCAGCGATGATGATGATGGTGACGTTGATGATTTTGACACATAGCTCTATGCCACCCACAGTTGTGCCTGCGCGAGGGCAGAGCGCATCAAACTGAGCAAGTGTAACACATGCTCTGTGTCAGCCGTCCTCCCCTGCACTGGCATGTGTAACACATGACACATAGCTGAAGCCACCCACAGGCCTGCTGTCTGCAATGTGCATGCCCTGCTATAGTGGGGGGGATGCAGGGAGGGACTGTGTGACTTGTATTATTAATATAGTTGAGGAGGACCAACTGTCCCCATAAAAGTATAGTGAAATTTGGGAAATAAGACAATTTGTGAGGTCACTTTTCCTGGTCCTCATAAGAGAAGAGTTTGTTTTGTGGTTAAAGAAGAAGAAGGGGGGGAAAAAAAGATTTGGGGTGTTACAAATTAGGACATTATTCAGGTTGGGGTTAGGTTTAAGCAGGGGCTGGAGTTATGTTTGATTTATTATTATCATAAGTATAGTAATACAAACGTGTGTGTGTGTGTGTGTGTGTGTGTGTGTGTGCGCGCGTGCGTGTGCGTGCGTGCGTGCGCACATGTACGCTCGCTTAGTAGGGGGTAGTGACGACCAAGGACATGGACACATGCAGACAGCTTGTGCTCTACGGGTGCCTGCGGGGGCAAACTTGGTGATAAATGGCTTGGTTGGTCTGCATTGTGTATAAGTATGTTTGTGTACCTTAACCTCAGTGAAACGGTGCCACAAAACCTATAACCCTATTCCTAAACGTAAGCCCAGTAAACCTATATGCCTAAACTTATAGAAAGTATGTCTAACCTTATTCTCAGGCAGTAAAACATATACAAGAATACAAGAACCTCCCCGCACCGACGGGAAAAAATTAGGGCGAGCGTGTTTTGGCGAGCATTCTGGTTTACCGGCCTGCATCAGCCTGTTGTGGGGATGGCTAATTGAAGTTGAGAGATAGAGAGACAGAGAGAGAGCTGGCCTGGACTTGTGCTGGAGTGCAGTCTTTGCACACATGCACACACAGGAACACATACACAAACACCACATACAGTATATACTGTACATAAGCATGCACACACACACACACGCACGCGCGCGCTCGCACACAGTCACACACACACACACACACACACACACACACACACACACACACACACACACACACATCAGCTTAATCTAATTCTGGCCTTGCTATGACACATGGCAGAGAGAATGACAGGGAGAAAGAAAGAATGAACGAAAGAGGAGGAGAGAAACGCATCGGATGGTGAGCGTGCCAAATGGAAAAAGGTGTGCGAGAGAGACAGCTGGACGAGATTAACGCCAATCAGCGACAGAGGAGACGGGCTGAGTGGACACAAGGAGAGAGGGTGCATGCGGTTGCTTTCGGTCAGTGAGGGGGTTAGAGAGAGGGCGAAGAGGAGAGAGAGAGACAGAGAGAGAGAGAGAGAGAGAGACGGAACCGGGGAATGGAGACTGAGGCCAGGGGAAGCTCTGTGCTGTGCCAATAGGAAGAGTTTGTTCCTCATTGAGATACAGGAGACAGTGTCAACATAGACGCTGTGCCCAATATAGCTACTGTCACACGGCCAGGCATACCTCTCTCACTCTCTCTCCTTAACTCCTGCACCCTGCCTTCACACCCACTCTCTCACTCACATTCCCCCCTCTCCAAATGAACAGGTTGCATTCTACCCCTCTCGCCCTCTCCCTCTCTCTCTCTCGCCCCTGGCCTGTCCATCAATACCATGCCCGGGCCCGGGTCGTGGCTAAATGAACCCATCTTCATTCCTTTTTCTCTCTTTTCTTTTCCTTCCATATCCCCCCCCCCTTCTCTCTCTCTCTCTCTGTATTACACGCTTGACGCCCTGCCAGACATTGGTTTAATATAACACACATTCTCCGTGCCTCTCGCATTACCCTCTCTTTCCAAACTCCCACCGGCCCTGCTGAGCCCCATGCACACTTTCACATGCGGGCTCCAGCCGCTCGTTTTTTCCGTAGGCTACTCTTTGCCCCACACCGCAAAAGGAGCCCTTTATTTTTGTTCTTTAACGTCTACCTCATCGCCATGGCAATCCAGTGGTACGAGAGAGAGAGCACTGTGGTCCCTCCGTCTAGGAGCCAGCCGTCTGATGATCTGATGAAAGTCGCGGCAACTCATGCCAGCTTTCATTCAGGTGGCGTGGCGGCCTCTGGCACCTGAAAGAAAGCAACACAAAAATGTAGGCTACCCGCGTGCTGTTTGCAAATGTGGCTGTTTGCCCGACTGCCGAGCGCTGTCGTGAAGGACGTCACGACAACGACGATTGAATGATTCGTGTTCATGCAAGTGTGTTTGTCTCACCTAAACTCGTGAGACCATGTGTGCGTGTTTGGCTGCTTGCCGACCAGTAGTTGCATGCAAACGCACATAGCTTTGTATAAATGACATATGAAAAGATGCATAATGACTTGCTTTAGGACTAGCTAGCAGCACTGAAATACCGCTGCATTTGTGTCGTTGAACTTCCCTCATGCCACCTCCCTCCCTCCCTCCCACTTCCTCTGTCTCGCTTGTCCTCCACACAGTCACCGCCCGCGCTCCCTTTCCTTCCTCCCTCTCCTTCCATCCTCCACCGCTCGCTGTGGTAATCCCATTAAAGCCGGATTTATACTTGGTCGCACGTCGGTGCCGCGCGCTAAAAAAACACCAGATCTGCAAGCTCACAACGTGGCCGCAGTGCCACGCGGCGTGGGGCTTGTAGATCTCGTATTTTCGGCGCACGACACCGACGCGCAACTAAGTCGGTATAAATCAAGTCTTACTCATGTGTGTGAGGATACCAGCTGGGGGGGAGAAACGAGAGAGAGGGAAAGAGTGAAAGGAGGTGTGTGTTTGTGTGCGTGCGTGCGTGCGACGTCGTGTGTGCGCGTGTGTCATAAGGAGGGGGGGGGGAGGGGGGGGGGGAGTGGAGAGGCGCCGCGGCCTCAGCGTTCATTTAAATAAATACAGGTCCCAAATGGACCAGTGATGGTTAGTCACATTAATACAGAGGATCTTATTGTCGGAAGAGAGAGTGATGGAGAATGAATGACACAATGAGAGAGAGAGGAAGAGAGAGAGAGAGAGAGAGAGAGAGACAGACAGACAGACAGACAGACAGACAGACAGACAGACAGAC